>NC_086240.1:27170156-27347656 GCF_036321145.2 Pelmatolapia mariae | reverse complement strand
CCACTTCTACTCTGGCCTTTTTTCTGATGGTCATGTGTTTGTGGTGAAATGAATAACCCAAAATTACTAATAGAATGATTGAAAGTACTTTGGCTAGAAAATGTCAACCATCTGAAGTTAGACCTGGTAACAACAGCTTGAGGAACTAATGCAATCCTGAATAATGCATGATGGAAGCCTGTGTTCACGACCCCGCCTCTCTTCCACTGTGTATTATCCCATCCAATGTCTTATTAAGTGCAGGGACATGGCAGACTATACCGTACAGCTTTTTCATTAATCCACCCTCTGTCAACTTACATGGCACAAATATCCATACAAATCTGCTTCCCAGCTGCACTCTTGGCTTTTTAAATTTATTTTTGTTCATAAACAGGGCGACCTCTTCTTTGCATTTGTGCATAATATACTATATAACAGCACTCTAAAGTAGCTGTGGAGCTGCAGGTAAAAAAATGTTGGAATTTGTAGGGAGGACCAAAACGTGCACAAACTGTTGGGAAATGATGTGGAATTTAAATGTCTGTCTTTAACAGTCTGAGACGCCTGGGACTGTGACATTTACAGACTCAACCAGATCAAAATGAAGAACAAACTTTTTGAGATTTTGACCTGTTTTTGAAGTCAAATCCAAGCAGGCATTAGAGGAACTGCAACTCTGTCTCTTTAATTTAGTCACAAACAAACTAAACGATGGTTTGTAGTCATCATGATGTCACACATTAATTTCTGATTCTGCTTTAATCCAGTTTTTGTTTTTTGTTTTTATGATGCCAGACGTTACCTCATATGTATGAAAAGAGGAATGCTAAGTTATCATCTAACATTAACAAACCTGGCTAGCAAGCCACATTCATAAACAGTACAGGTGCAACGCAGAGACACAAATCTGTCAGTTAGTGCTAACAAACTAAATATAAATAAATAAGATAATTTCATTGACCACAGCTGAATAACAGAAGTTAATCAGGAATAGCAGAAGTGAGGCTAAGCAGACACTGATTGGCTCCATTGTTCTGTGTCAGGATATCTGTTAATCAATGTGGCCACACCCCTAAATCTGGTATCCAGGGAGATAAGTTACAATACAATTGCAATACATATGCCTCATTTCCATTAGGTGTTTACCATTAGGTGGCAGTACCTGATCACAGGTACTTCTTAGTACCTACTTAACTACCAGAATTCCAAACAAACTGAGTCGAGCTGAAAAACACTTTCAACACACTGCATGCCACTGATTGACCAGGGAGTGAAATCACTGGATGAGTCATGACAGCAACTCCTTCTCAATAATCAAACCCACCTTTTTCAAACAAAAAGCAACAAGAGAAGTACTGCACCTGTTCATCTCACGCCCACAGTTTTCTCTTTTTCTCTTCTTTTACCTTACAATATAAAGCACCTTGAGGCGACTGTTGTTCTGATTTCGCGCTGTATAAATAAAACTGAATTGAAACAAATTAAAAATGATGGATTTTGGAATCCCAGTGTTCCTATTATGGCCTTTATTATGTATATAATGCACACTTGTTCATTGTAGAACAATTAACAGATTTTATTCCTGAGGAGGTTCTTTTGGAATGCAGCACACTGAATGAAGTGAAATAAAACATAAGATTTTATTACATGTTTAACAAAGTTTGGCACAAAGCTTTTTTCAGTCAGCTTCACATTTTTGCCAGCTTACATCTGATGTAACATTGAGGTGTCTAAAATTTGGATTTAGTATTCTCCATGTATATTTATTTTCTCCATTACTTTAAATACATCAAATACATTTTTGTTTAAAATTCCCTGTCTCTCCTGTTCGATCTGGCAGTTCTGGTTGACGAGAATGCACATCAAACTCATCTTGGAAAAAATGATGGACATACAGGAGCAATAAAAGCATGCTGTCTGCTTCAACTGGACACAAAGAAAAAATACACACAGGCAGATTTTATGAGCTCCCATGAACAGAATGTCCTGATCAGCTTTAGTATAAAAACCACCTAATTCTGCCCACAAATCCACCCCATATTTACTGTCCACCAGTCAAAGACCGGATCAACATTCCTGAGAGACAAGCAGGGCATGCGAAGAATACAGGGTTGGATCTTTAATGAAACAGAATTATGAACTCAGTGTTTCACACATACTTTTTATTTCAATTCAATTTTATTTATAAAATTGAATTGAATTAAAATGTTCTTGCGCTGCTGAAAACAAGCCAACTTAAGCTTTCGAAATGAAAAAATCTTTGTTGAGCTGCGAGAAAAGGTGAGGCTGGCACCCAGCTCCAGCTGAAAATCCAAAGTCACAGAGCAAAGCTTTTAGCTGAATTTCACTCTGACAGGCACAAAGGATCCACAGGTACGATGATTTTTCAAAGTGATACTTACACATTGGTGTTCCTGACTCTATGTTGTTTAGATTGAGCCATAATCTAGTTTTGTGTTGTGTGTCAGAACAATGAGGCAACTGCTGTCTCCAGGTAGAGAACAGGAGTGATACACCTGCTGTCAGACCTGCAGGTATCAGGCTGTGATGTTCTCCTTTATAGTGGACAGAAATTATTTTTTTGGAGTGACACAAATAATTTGTGTGGCATCTTATTGAACGCAGAACCCCTGATTGTTATGTAAATAGTTTGAAATGGTTATTAAAAAAAGGGTAAAAGGTAAATGGCTGCAAATATCTTTGTTGTTTACAAAACTTGTGCATAGGATTTTAAAATTGACCATTTATATTTGCATTTAAAGTTATGAAATATGATTCATTAAACATGTTTGTGATTGTTACAGTAAAAAATAACTTTTTCTACTCGGATTTTATGTTTTTTGTCTGATTTTAGATCAATTGTGTTAATACAGTATGTCAAAATGAAAACATAACTGTAAATTCAGACACGTGAGGTTGTGCTGAAAAGGATGATACCAAACAAGGCAAAGGAAATTGTTTTTAAAGGTGAAATGTAGAGGGAAAATAGCACGCCATGTCACAAAGCTCAAATCATCTTAAACTGATTTCTTGAACATGGTAAGTACACAGTTAACCTCCACGGTCACTGGATCTCAATCCATTTGAGCACTTTTTGAACGTGGTGGGAGATTCACATCATGTACAGCCAAACCTGCAGCAACCATATCAACTATCATATCAACATGGTTGTGTGCAGTGTTGGGCAAGTTACTTTGAAAAAGTAATTAATTATAGTTACTAGTTACTTCTTCAAAAAAGTAACTGAGTTAGTAACTGAGTTACAAGATTCTAAAAGTAATTAATTACTTGAAAAGTAACTATTGCGTTACTTAAAAAAAAATGTTTAACCCTCTGGGGTCCAGGATATAATTGGCCATTTTTGACTACTTTTGATGTTTCCTCTACATTTCATCTTTAAAAACTATTTACTTTGCCTTGTTTGGTATCGTTCTTTTCAGCACAACCTCATGTGTCTGAATTTACAGTTATGTTTTCATTTTGACATACTGTATTAACACAATTGATCTAAAATAAGACAAAAAACATAAAATCCGAGTAGAAAAAGTTATATTTTTTACTGTAACAACCACAAACATGTTTAATGAATCATATTTCATAACTTTAAATGCAAATATAGGGGGATTCAAGATGGCGCCGTAGAGTAGACATTGTGGCTGAGTGAGCTCCAGTGGTATTTGTTAATATTTATCTCATATCTTTATATTTGAATGGCGTCAAGTACAGAATTTCTAAAGGGGAGTGTTCTGACATGAGCCTGGACAGTTACTTCCTAAAAATCTCGGACAACATGCCTAGAAGTACGAAAAAATCATCGAGGAAAACTCCCGGTTATGCTGAAAGCGAAGAGGAGCTAGGCACTATACCGGAGATACCGAGCATGTCTGCTAGTCCCGGCTCTATGGAAACAAGTTTTGCTCACGCTTTGGATAGAGTAATTGATAATCTTACTAAAATAATTGACTCCAAGATTTCTACTGTCCTCGAAGCTATTAAAGAACAGACCTCACAGCTGCAAGCGATCGCCGCCAGAATGAATGAGGCGGAGAAACGGATTGCTAATGTGGAGGACATGGTGACATTATCAGAGGCTAAGCTGGCGCAGCTCGAGAAACAAATACATGAGATGCGAGAACATATAGATGAACTTGACAACCGAGGTCGCAGGTGCAACGTACGTATAGTTGGCTTACCTGAAGGCACGGAGGGCCCAGATCCAGTTAAGTTCCTTGAAAAGTGGATCCCAGAGTATCTCCAGATGGACACAAAGGCGGGGAGGCTGAAACTTGACCGAGCATACCGATCCTTAGCACCGAAGCCCGGTGCCGATCAACGTCCCAGGCTGTTTATAGTGAAGTTTCACAACTATGCAGATAAACAACGCGTGATGGAGGCAGCTCGTCGGCTCGGATCCCACCGATCTAACCAGGATAGCCCCGCATGTAAGGAATCTAGGATTTTCTTCTTTAATGATTATTCTGCTGAGGTCGTTCGAAGACGGAAAGTTTTTGATGATGTAAAGGCGCGACTGAGGAAGATGAGTGTGGACTATGCATTACTATACCCAGCTACCTTGAGAGTAACGGTGAACGGGACTCAGAGGAGATTTAACACCCCGAAGGAGGCCGTTTCGCTGCTTCATTCACTAGAACAGAGGCTGGAAGACACTACTCGGTAACTTGTCTAGCAGTTGGTGACTTCATGTGATTTGATTTCATTTTTACATGCTACGTGACGTTTGAATTGTGGTTTGTTTTTTTTTGTTTGTTTTTTCATGTATACTTGCAGGTTCACATGACATTATATGTTTGTATATGTAGGGAAACTTAGTTCATACATTAAGTTATAACCGCTGGGAGCAAACGTAGTTTTTTTTTGTGTGTGTTTATTCTATGTGCGGATGTTAGGGAAGAGCAGGGTACAGCCTCATTTATTTATTGCTTACAGGTCAGTTTCTTGTTTTTTATGAGGCCTGTACAGAGAGAGTGAGGTGGAAGAGGTTTAAATGCCCTGTAGATTTGGTAGCAGGGACATCCCCCAAGGTATTTGTGTTTTTGTTTTTTTTGTTTGTTTTTTTTTTTGTTTGTTTGTTTTTTTGGGGGGGGGGTTGCTTTTGTTTTTGCTTTTGTTTGCTTTGTTTTTGTTTTCCAGCTCAGTGACTCTCTTTTTTTTCCTTTTTCTTTTCTTTTTTTCCCCCCTGTATTATGGAGTCTCAGGAGTATGCCTTTAGTAAGTCATATATCCATATAGAGGGTAAACTTAAATAATATGGCAAGTAATAAGTTGCGTTTGTGTACATGGAATGTAAGAGGGGTCCATAATCCTATTAAAAGGAGAAAAGTACTCACCTTTTTGAAAAAAGAACACATTGATATTGCACTTTTGCAAGAAACACATTTAGATGATGCAGAACACCTTAAATTACAGCAAGGTGGAATTGGACAGGTATTTTTCTCCTCATTCACCTCAAGAAGTAGAGGGATGGCAATCCTTGTGAGGAAAAGCCTCCCTTTTTCAAATACAGAGTGTGTTAAGGACGGGCATGGAAGGTATGTTATAGTCAAGGGAATATTATCGGGTATGGTTATTTCTATATTGAATGTTTACTACCCTCCTGCTCATCCGTCTGATTTTATGACTATGGTATTTACAGACTTCGCTGAGATTAATTCTGACATTTCTATAGTGGGGGGAGATTTCAATTGTATACTGAATCCTGTTATTGACAGGCTCCCCCACAAGCCTTTGCCTCTCTCACCACAAGCTAAGGCACTTAATTCTATCTGTGAAGATTTGAGATTTGTAGATGTATGGAGAATAAAACACCCTTTAGATAAACAATACACTTTTTTCTCCGCACCACACAAATGCCATACTAGGATTGACTATTTTTTTTTACCGGGGCTGTTATTGCACTTAGTCTTATCGTGTGAGATTGGTAGTATTATAATCTCAGACCATGCCAATGTAATGCTGGATCTCTTTCTCAAAAATATGGTAAACAGAGCAAAATACTGGAGGCTAAATACAACTATTTTAAAGGACCATACATTTATATCTTACTTCAACACTGAGTTTAGATATTTCTTGTCCATCAATCTGCAGTCAACAAATGACTCCGCCCTACTGTGGGAAACTATTAAAGCGTACACTAGAGGGATTCTTATTTCTTACTCAACCAGTAAGCGGCAGCAGAAATTGGGGAAGCAGAATCAGTTAATGACAGAACTTAAAACAAAAGAAAGGACTTATGCTGACTCCCCAACTCCGGCTTTACTGCAAGAGATATCTGCAGTCAGATCAACTTTAGATAGCCTTTTTACGCAAGATGAAGAGCTTAACCTTAAGTTTACTAGACAAAGATTTTATGAACATGGAAACAAACCCGGAAAATACTTGGCATATCTTACCAAGAAAAGATCCGAAACACAATTTATTACAGTTATTTGTGATGCTCAGAATGAGCGCGTATATGATAGTAAAACCATAAATAGCATCTTCAAAGAATTTTATTTTAGACTATATACATCTGAACAATCAGTTGACGCACTGGAATTAATGGAGGATTTCTTCTCCAGGCTCAATCTGCCTACCATAACAACAAAACAACAGACCACCCTTAATGCTCCCATTTCTAGAGAGGAAGTACTAAACGCTATAAAAACTTTAAAGAACGGAAAAGCCCCAGGACCTGATGGTTTTTGTAGTGAATTTTATAAAGAATTTAGTGAGCTGTTAATAGACCCATTACTTAATGTGTTTAATTATTCGTTCTTGCATAATAGATTACCTCAGACTCTAAGGGAAGCTAATATTTCTCTTATTTTGAAGAAGGGGAAGTGCGCAGAGTCTTGTTCCTCTTATAGACCGATAGCTCTTCTAAATGTGGACCGGAAGATACTTTCTAAAATATTAGCTACTCGACTCGAAATTCTCCTGCCTGTAATTATTAAAGAAGATCAAACAGGCTTTATAAAAGGCCGTAATTCTCGTAATAATGTCAGGCGCCTTCTCAATCTAATTCAGGCTGCTCAGCAAAGGGACATGGGCGGTTTGGTGCTTTCTCTGGATGCTGAAAAAGCTTTTGACCGGATAGAATGGACTTACTTATTTTACACTTTAAATAAATTCAGTCTTGGTGATAATTTCATTAAGTGGGTAAAAATTTTGTATGATAATCCTCAGGCATCCATCTTGTCTAATGGACTGAAATCAGATAGTTTCCCATTGTATAGAGGAGCGAGGCAAGGCTGCCCACTGTCACCTCTTTTGTTTGCTATTGCCATCGAACCGTTAGCCGAGGCTATAAGGACGGCACCTGATGTACGGGGCTTGCAAATCGATTATGAGCATAAGATCAGTTTATATGCAGATGATGTTTTAATATTTATTTCTGATCCAGAGACATCAATACCGGCTTTACTTAACATTATTGATACATTTAGTCAATTTTCTGGTTATAAAGTAAATTTGACTAAGTCAGAGGCTATGCCAATTGGGAGCCTTAATTCAGTGCCAACTGGACTGTTTTCTTTCCCCTTCAAATGGTCCCCCACAGGTTTTGTATACTTAGGGATATTTATAACTCCAAAATTTAAACAAATGTATAAAGTAAATTTTGTCCCTCTGTTCGAGAAGGTAAAGCAGGATTTGGAGAGATGGAATTCCCTACCCGTTTCCTGGCTAGGACGTATAGCTTTGATTAAGATGAATATTTTGCCTCAACTGTTATATCCTGTTCAAATGATTCCAGTTATATTTTCAAATAGGGTGATGAAGGATCTGAATGGCTGGCTAAGCTCTTTTATATGGAGTAAACGCAGACCAAAACTTAAGATGGCTACACTGCAGCTCCCAGATTCAGTAGGGGGTTTAGATTTACCAAATATTAGAACATATCAATTGAGTACTCACATGTGCTATATTCATGACTGGGTCACAAATAATTTACACTCTATCTGGTTGGGGATTGAAACCTCTCTTTCAAAGTATCCATTAAGGGACTTACTGTTCTTTAAGAACTTTAAAGATATTAGCTTGAACTGTGATAATCCAGTCACACTTAATACACTTAAGGCCTGGCGGTCAGTATGTCGAATTGAGGGAAGGTTGAAGCTAACATCTGTGTTTACCCCTATTGTGAATAATCTTGACTTTCAACCGGGGATGTTCGATATAGGTTTTAAGGAATGGAAGAACAAAGGAATTCATAGACTGAGGGACTTATTCTCCGACAATGTAGTTATGCCATTTGACCAAATGGTTGAGAAATATTCTCTCCCCAAACATGACTTTTTCCGTTACTTACAGATAAGGCATTATATCTTGCATAGTACTAACTTTAGTGAGAGTCATGAAGTCTCTCCTGTTGAAAAATTATTATTTCTAACAGATAAAGAGGTACCTGTGAAGATATTTTATAAGGCTTTATATTCTGTACCTTCAGTGATGTCACAGAGGCTTAAAGGCACATGGGAAAAGAAGTTAGGTATAGCAACTGATGATGAAGAGTGGAAAGATGTCTGGAGTTATGCCAAATCAATCTCAGTTTGTAATCTTACCAAAGCAATACAGTTAAAAATCATACACAGAATGCATATATCCATATTTCGCAGACATCAGTATAATCCTACCCTTTCACCCATGTGCCTCAAATGCAAGACAGAAATTGGTACCCTAACTCACAGCTTCTGGTCATGTTTGAAATTGCAAGAATATTGGTCTAATGTGTTACCTGAAATGGAGAAGATTTTCGGTTGTGAATTGGAGATGGACCCTCTGTCTCTCATACTGGGCCTCCCCAGCCGGCGGTTAATATCCAAGAATAATAGGAGATTGTACTGTGTTCTCACCTATGCGGCGAGGAAGAATATACTACTCCAATGGATTAATGAAAAAGCACCAACTATTAAAGGTTGGCAAAGAGTGGTGTTGGATCTAGTGCCATTGGAATATCTTACATGTGTACTGCACTCAAAAACAGACCAATTCTTTAAGGTGTGGGAACCATACTTGAATTATGTGGAACCTGATGTCTCTAATATTATGTTACAAGGATTCTCTTGAGTGTTCAAACTGCAACGTACTACTGGGACCACAGGTATTGTACTGTATTGTATTCTCTCTTTATTTATTTATTTTTAGATGGACCTGAGCTGGTGTTTTGTGCCTAGTTATCAGTTTATTTGTTTGTTTGTTTTTGTTTTGTTTGTTTGTTTTTTATTTATATATTTATTTTTGGTTCTGAATTGTACACTTTATTATGTTATGTAATTATGTACTATTTGTGACTACAGAAAAACTAATAAAAAACATTTAAAAAAAATGCAAATATAAATGGTCAATTTTAAAATCATATGCACAAGTTTTGCAAACAAAAAAGTTATTTGCATCCATTTACCTTTTACCCTTTTTTAAATAACCACTTCAAACTATTTACATAACCATCAGGTGTTCTGCATTCAATAAGATGCCAAATTATTTGTGCCACTCCAAAAAAATAATTTCTGTCCACTATAAAGGAGAACATCACAGCCTGATACCTGCAGGTCTGACAGCAGCAGGTGTATCACTCCTGTTTCTACCTGGAGACAGCAGTCACCTCATTGTTCTGATACACAACACAAAACTATCCACAACACTACACACTAACTGCACAAGACAACACATTAACTACACACTCCAAACATGCTAAACGTCACAAATCTCTCACATCTCAAAACTCGCTCTCTCTCTTTTTCTCCCTGTCTTTATCTCTCTCTCTCTTTCTCTCTCGCTGTCACTCCTAAAACTTCCCCCTCTTCCTAAACAACCAAATGTCATGTTGCCATATCATTTTTTGATTGGTTGACATGGTACATTTTTCCACCAAAACGAACGAGCTGTTTTTGGGGGGGGGTATAAATTTGTTGGTCATAAGCAGAGAGTGCTTGCTAGCGCTGTCCTTAGACAGCAAACATGATGAAACTATTCAGGAAAAAACACCGTGTATATATTGTTTATCATCACTCTGGTTTTACGTGGCCTATCAACACAATTTAAAAACTGGTATAGATCACCTTGTTGCTTTGTCATCTTGAAGTGGTCGTGTGATTGGCTTACCACGACTACTTTATTCCTCCTCAGTCAAACAGAAGCACTCATGCGATTGTTTTGCCCCCTTAGCTCCAGGTGTTGTGCCAAAAAGTGATCGTCAGGCAGAAAGTGATTGGCGTCCGCGGGAACGCGCGCAGCTGCTTAAAGCTGTAGCGCCCAGATTACTTACAGCTACTTCCGTGCAACTGATATAAGATGCGGTAAGCTGAACACAGCTTCAACCGTCTGTTTGTTGAAAAATAGTAACGCGACCGCGTCACATTTTCTTGTTAGTAACGGTAACGGCGTTGTAACGATAGGAATGGTAATTAGTTAGATTACTCGTTACTGAAAAAAGTAACGCTGTTAGTAACGCCGTTACTTGTAACACCGTTATTCCCATCACTGGTTGTGTGCTACAAAAGCTTAAAGCAGTTCTGGAGGCAAAAAGATGTCAAACCCATCAAACCCAGGTGTAACTATAACAAAGTGGCAGTTGAGTGTAATCTTAAGTAATAGCTTACGGGTCACAGATTTCACTAAAGGAGTCATCTTTGAACATTAAAAGATGTTACATTTTTCCGAGACTGCTGTCTCTGTTTGTGAAACATTAGAAGATCCTTCCACTTTCTTTCAGTCTGCGTTTTTTCATTCTGGTGTCGGTTCTCTCTCTGTGGGTCACTCTGACTGTAGTCTTTGTAGAGATTTGTGGAAATTAGCGGTCTTGAGGTTGTTGTGTTTTCTTTTCATTCTCATGTTTTATGAAATGTTGGGTTTTGGTATTTTGAAGTGTTTTGCACCTGAGGGTCACCAAACAAAATCCCTTATATTAACTGAAACACCACAAGCTCTCTTCAGCTTTCGAAAGCCTTTTTGTGTTTTTGTTCTGCTGAACAGAATCTGAATGAACTTTTCTGCATCAGAGACCTCCCAGATGGAGACATGTTCTGAATGTCCCCGAGTATTTGTCCTTACACTCAGTCAGATCAGTCGTGTGGTTGATGGTTGTTAGAACAGCGTTAATAAAACTGAGTCAGTGTGATCTTTGACTATTATAAATACAGATCTCAGTCTTGCCAGTCAGTGAGCATGCTGAGATGTGTTTGGTGATTTGGTGTAAGTCTATAAAAATTAACAGCTTAATTTTGGTTTCCATTTCATTTTTGTGTCCAATTCAGAGTTATTGAATCACCAGTTAACCTGATGCACATGTGGCTGAAAGTCAGAGTCTCTGAAGGACTAAAATTAGCGTCCTTGACAGGCACAGTGAGACCTTCTTCCTGTGAGGGGACAGTACCGACCACTGCACTGTGTCGCCTGTTAATTTGGGTTATGATTTAAATATGAGCTCGTATTTTCAATTCATCTGCACTGCTGTTAAATCAGTGAAGGATGTTTTACACTGTCAAAGACTTCATTATCTATGTGATATTTGGTTTGATTTGTCTCAATTGTCTGTGCATGTTTTTCATGTGGATCTCATTTTCTCCCCTCACAGTCTGATAACCATTTCCTCACATTCTCTCATTTTTCCTCACCAGTAAAGACTTTAACACACGGTGAAGATCAGTGAGCTGTATTAGAAGGATAAATTACTGCTAATTCTTCTTCAATGGTGTTCCGCCCGCATGATCGACCCCTCCTTAGAGGCCCAAACAGATGGGCTTCAGTGGAGAAAAACAACCTGTTCATCTCTCAGTTTGAATATTGGAAGCACAGATGCACGCAGACTTGCACACAAATGTGTACAACAGTGTTTAAAAAAAGGGTCTGTGGTCGTCTGGCCAGGTCGACAGCTCCATCTGCGCTTGTATAATTACACCTCAGCACTTGAGTCGGTTTGCTTTGATTCAGGAAGCATTTTCTCACTTTGTTGTTGCTGTGACAGCCGTGAGCCGGTGGATTTGTGCTGGAGAAAACACCACATCATACAGTCTGAGGCTGGAAGCAGACGCTTCTGGTCTGAAGCCACTCCACCTACACATCTCCTGCCCTCTGAATACCAACCAACCAGCTAAACCCACAACCCACAACACCACCTCCGAACTTCCCAAAATGCCCCCAACTATATCAAGGCCCTCTGAAAGGAGCCAGAGTCTCTGCATCACAAAATAAAGAATCCTACTACACCTTTAGGTCCAACAGTGGCACCCCACCACATCTAAAGGTACATCAGAGTTTTAATCGTGGACTCTGATTTTGCAAAGACTGAGGTTTTTGCAGCGTCACTATTTATTTTGAGATCATTCTCCATCATCCTCCAAATGGAAATTTATAAAAGGAAAAAGCCAAAAGAAAACAGAAGCCACTGCAGAATGTGAACATTGTGATTCCTAATTTGAAAAGTGCATATAGAAAATTTGAGATACTTCTCTCCTGCACTTACCTTTGTGTAGACTGTACCTGTAGGAACAGAAAAGGAAATTTTCTTTACCCCTACCTCCGACCACACAGCTCTGACCTACAAAGTCCTAAACTCCAACAGACATCTGAAGGTGTCCTGTATTATTTGGCACCAAGATGCTAGCACCAGACCATTTGAGTCCCTATGAGGTGGAACCACAGCAGATCAAATTTGTTCCAAAAGATGACTGGGGTGAGGCCAGACGGGGAATTTTTTTGAAAAACTGAGGCTCAGCAAGACACTCTAATAAGAATTCTGGCAGGCGACCACCACTGATTGGTAACGGATTGAAGCATTGTGTGATTAATTCCGGAAAAGGCTTGGTCCTCAAAGATCAAAACAGAGCTCTGACAGATGAGCCGGCAAAATGAACTTGGGGAACGCAACATGTGGTTGTTCACAGAACAATGGAGACGGCTCGCCGTGGCTTTAAGTCGCACAGGGGAGACGTCTGTAACTGTTGTTTCTTCTACACATTCTACATTCATTCTGCTGAATGATGCTGTTTGACACCAGAACACACTCTATGGGTTCATTGCAAGTTTCTTTGAACTCACCTAATATCTGACATCATGACTATTTTGGAAACCAAACCTCAACCAAAAGCAAAAATGTATGAAGGCTGCAAAGCAAACAAGAGCATTTATAAGCTTTAAACTAGGTGAATTTTTACATTTCTTTGTTGGGTTTTAGATGCATGTTTTTACAGCAATCATGTTTTTACTCCATCAGCCTTAATCAACTTTAATTCTTCATATAAGAAACGAGCATGTTGTGGAATCAGGATCTGCCAAGTGTGGCAAAGGGATTTTTTGAATGCAGCCTCAGGTCCCACAAGCTCCATATGCCAAGAAATCATCAAGAGCTGTTTCTTATTAGTTTGTTCCTATTTGTATTTTTCAAAAAGCTCTAGACCCATTAGCAGTGAAACTGTTTGGAGCTCGAGGGGGAAATGAATGATCATAACATTGCTAAAAGACAGCTCTTCACAGGACAAAGTTATGTTCAGATGCAATATCAGAGCAAATAAACAGAAAAGCAGAACACCAACCGCTGTGGAGATTTAATTTATTATGACTGGTGCTTGACTTAAATGGGTTTTCAATTTGTAATGATTTGGAAAAGCTGTAAATGTGAGGCTCAACAAGAGCTCACAGGGAACTTAACATGTCACTGGAGAGGAAATATGATGCAGTTTGCTTCCAATTTGTTTGTTTTTTTATGACAAAGGAAAAGAAAGCATCAAACCAGATGCCTTCATGTGAACAGACAGAAAATGATGAAGCTGTCATAAAAGTGGCAGCCTTGGTAAATCGTTACACGGAGCGAGCCAACTGACATGCGATATCCTAATTACATTTCCTTTATTAGTTTCAATGTGAATTTATGGCAACCACAAACTGATTTTGTCCTCCAGCTTTTCACTGTAATGCACACTTGAAGAAAACAAAGATTCATGAGTTTAAAAAGCTCAATTAATTCAATTAAATGTCCTCTATAATGTTGTGTGGTAGGTTGTTTATGCAGTGTTCTCTCCGAGTTCAAAGGTTTTTATAGCCCACAAAATTGTTACCTGATTAGATGGCCTGCAGGTGTGTTTGCTGATGAAGTAATTTGTTAGAAAAGCCTGATGTAAAAAAAAATCGAACTGCAGTTCTCTCCACAGATGTTTGTAACTGCACGTCAAATATTATAGGTATGTTGATATGTTTTACTACTCTCATACTTTACTTCAAAACCTTTATAATGAGGATACATCTGAACAGATAAACTGAACATTATTTATTACATTGTTTATGTGGTTTTAGTTTCTATTAGCATTAAATAACTAATTACTGTTATATAGTCAAAGATTAGAGTAGTGAGGAGATGGGGCAGGATGCTGGCCTGACAGCATGCTATTGTACTTTACCTATAACAGGACTCTACCTGAACTTGTGGCAAAGTGTGATCAAAGTTGCAAGCCTCCTGCACCCCAATTTATGATCTCAATCAATAATCATTTTACAGCACAAACCTCATAAAACCTTCTCCGAGCGCTGTGACTGGCGGTAACAGCAAATGTTTTTATCTCCTTCTATCAGCTGAGTGATCTGATTTCACGCTGCAGACTGCACGGCTCTGCCAAAAGCTGGAAGCAGCATCATGCTTGTTTTATGCCTGAGCGTGAAAGCAGTTTGTTGTCGGTTGGAGGCAGACAGATGCAACTCTTATTTGTGCTGCTGCTGGTCGTCAGCCGGCCGAGGAGAGAGAGAAGAAGTCTCCTTTTCCTGGTGAACTCTGCTGTTCCTCCCTTCGCATTGACACATGGGTCATCCACATCCATTTATCGCCGGGCCAATTCTGTCCCCCGGGCCTTATCTTTGACACCCTTCCTTGCACTACACAGATGGCCACGTTTGCAGGACCATAAATTACACTCACAGAGGGAGTCTCTGAGACAATGCAGGTGTGCAGGTTGTCACCTAACTGTTCACAGTGCCCACTGCATCCCGTCATCAACGAACCGTGTCTTGTTCCGTAAACAGAGTTTTGATGATTAACACAGTACACTTAGCATAGTGTTACCATAGCACTAACAAACAGTAGGCAACCAGTCATCTGGTGTATTTCGCTAGCTAAATATTGTTTATTTGAAATAGCAGCTGTAGGAAATGTTGGCTTTGCATGAGCAGGAACATGTATTGATTCTAGTAGCATTCACAGACATCCAGTTCACAAAAGTCTTAATAAATACAAGTCACCTCAGTCATGCTCAGTCACCATTGTGTTACCTTTTTGTTGGGAGAGACCTATTAAGTAAACCCTGTTAGATTACCTCCAAATGTTTGGTAGCTTTATCCCTGACACCTGCACATACTGAACCGTCCTCATGCCAAACACGGAACTCCGAGTTGAGCACTTTGTTGTGTTGCTCAGTTTAAAGTGAGGCTTGTTTACCATTTCAAAGGGTTAATTATTGTAAAGGTTGCTATGGGGATAAATGACACTTTCCTTGCTTTTGTTAAAAAAAGGCGGTATGCAAATGTTGCCTGACCTACCACATCCATACAGCAGTCGAGCTCAGGAATGGACTCGGTTTACCTAAATGACTTCTAAATGTAACCTTGCTGCCCCCCTCCAGCTCCCCTTCCTTCCGACCACACTTTATATATATGGTACGTACGGGTTTATGAGGTCTGATGTTTGGCCGACCTCATCCCTCCTCCTTCCCCTCATCCATGTTTTATGGGAAGTGAGAAGGCACCTCGGTTTACTGTTTCAAGCTCTTATTTCAAAGCAGAAAATCAAATGTAGGTCTGTTGTACTGAACGGCTGATGACCGACCCAGCCTGTTTTTTATCAGCAGCTCACTTTTATTTTCAATGAACCTAATGAAACAAGAAAAGGAGATGAGAGGAAAGGATTGGAGAGATAAGAAGAAAGGTGATTGGAAGGGAAAGCAGTAAAGAAGAAACAAGAGGAAGGGAAAAGAAACAGCATGTGATTTATTCTGTTCGAGCTTCAGGGGAGCCTGGGATTTATTACAGACTGTATGTAATCTGGCCCCATTTCTAAAACATATATATGCATAAGGTCCATCTGCTGAACCCCTGGAGAAGTCAGGCGTGCACGTCAAAATGAAATAGTCTTCATTTATCCGTTTCAAATGTTATATGGAAGCTGAAAAGTGGATTAAGACAGGAAAAAACTAATCACAGCCCAGTTTCTTAAAAGAGTTTGGACATCGTAAAATGTAAAAAAAAAAATTAAAAAAAATTATAAATTTCCAAATCACCGGAAGCCTGTGTTGAACTGAAAATACTAACAGTAAATACTTGTTGTTATAAGTAATGTTTAAGGATGTATGTATATTGTTTTATAACTAACAGTGGCACATATTGATTTTGTATATTGTGATTTATAAAACAGAAATCCACAGTTATGATTTCATAATGACTCATTCGAGAGGATGGTGTCATTCTGAAGGTGTCATTTAAGATAAGCATGTTTTAGTTTCACCGTTCATTTTCACTGTTACATACAGTGTAAATCACAATGAGGCACATTTTAATCCGAATGCAATTTTTCATAAACCAAACTCAAACTAACAAAACAGCAAATGAGCATGAAATAAGAAAAACAGGTGAAATGTGATGTATTCAGCCTCACACTTTTTAAACATTTCTGCACACGTCCTCATGATGGCTTGTAAATATTAAAAACATGTATCAATAAATTTATATCAGAAGTTCAGAGTGACCAGAATGTTTAATAGGAAAGTGTAACTGTAGATTTGGATTCCATCATCCACATCGTATAATGCTTTCATTAAAACATTGAAAAAAACTTGAGAAATATCTGCTAGTAAGCAAATACTGCACAGCATGATCGTTAAAATCAGACATGATTTTTCACACATGATTCAGGAAAAACAAATAAAATGGACTTGACTGTTGTAAATTCTGTATAAACCAACTATATTTTCTTTGATAAAAACAGTTAATTTTATATATTTCCGTTGCATTTTGCTCAAAATTATTGCTTCATGTTTATAAAAACAGAGAATCAGTTTTTTTTAATGCAAACAGAAGTGAACTGACAAATAGAGGATTGTTACCGCTGTGGAATCAGCACTATTTGCTATATTTAAGATTTATTTGAGGCTAACTGTTCTTTTTTTTCCTTTACTAATAGCCTGCCCACATGTCCTTGGGCAAGGCACTGAAGATTTACATTTGCTGCTGAGTCTGACTGAAGGGAAATTCTCCTTTTCCCTTTGCAAACTGAAAAAGAATTTGATTAATATTCATGGTCTGTTCACGTTTCACAGTGCAACAGGGCTCTGATTTGAAAACAGGGTGTATGTTCATATTCCAGATATTTATCATGAGCGCTCATCACTTCACGAGCAGGAAAAGGAAATGTCAAAGGAGATGTTGAAACTAGAGGAGCGGAGGGAGAGCAGTCAAGAGACGGGCAGTAAACAGCGATGCATCACACTCTGCTTCTCTGGGAAATTCACCTCCAAACGAAAAAAAGTAAGTTGTGAATTCTGATCCAGAAAACTGCCGAGGGCTGCAAATCCTGAACTGCTTGTGCGTCTCATTACGACTGAGACTGAGGTACATCACATGGATTACAGAGATCATCGTGTTTATTTCACCAGAAATGACACTTGAAACCAGTAAAAATCCCACAAGGTGCCAAAAAAAAATCTTTTTTGTTCCAGCCAGAAAACATCAGTTTGAATTTTAGCTCGGTCCAGACAGTGCTCGGTCTGGAAAACCCACTGGACAGCTTGCTGACATGCCCTCTGAGGGCCTTCCATTCATCATCATTTACAGCCATAGATTTTACATTTTAAAAGCTAAACTGAAATTAGAGCATTGCAGATGTTTCTGAGATTTAATTTTGGCAAATAAACTGTTTACTTGTTGAGTAAACCAGTGAAGATCTGCTTGAATGTGATCAGTCAAAGTACAACTAAAGCTTCCTGTCCCTAAAACATCTGCCCTCTCCTCCAAATCCTGCAAATTTCATAACTGAATGGAAGATGAAAAAACTACAGGATAAATCATAAAACTATGCTGCCTCACTTTTTAAACGTCAGGTGTTAGCTCTGTTGGTGATCTTTCTCTTGCTAAAGTTCTCTGAGGTTTCTGAAATCCTACAGGTTACCTGCTTGTGTTTACTGTCTACGCATCAGCACCCTGTTCAACGGGACTGTCTGGTTAGTTTGTGCAAGTTATACCTGTTCACCTGAGGCCTGGAATGTAAAGCAGGTTTTGGCTCGGTCCCTTATCACTCACATAACACACGATAAGGAGATATTGGGCTGTGTTTAGCTTGTATCATAGTGCAGGCCTCTGGTGGTGTTCTGGTGATTTCCTGGTGAGCCAGGACCACAGAGTTCCCAGCAGATCATTTCACTTCGTTTGTCAGAGGTTTTCGTGTTGCGGCTGTGCTCAGCCTTCCAGCCGTGTCTTTTATCTGCCTCTTTGGCTTTCATTAGTTTGGTCTTCACGCGTGTATGAGCAAACTTTCAGGAGCAGTGTAGTGGTATGAAGGGTTATTCAGTCACATTAATTGGTTTCTGTTCATTTTCTCTGTTTTGATGAGATGATAAATGAGGGAAATTCAGAGTGGTTGTGTTGCCAGACCGCAGTCTGATGTAACCCCCGCAACAACGCGGCAGTCAGGTCTGTCAGGCTGAATGAAATAAATACACAGAGACAGAGAGGCTGGTTTAGTAAAAAAAAATAACAACCCCCCCCCCCCCCCCCCCCCAAAAAAAAAAAACAAGCCTTCCTTTGTTTATGAACCTTATTTTTACACTAAAGCAGCTGCCATGCATAATCACAGTAAAAGGACTGTTCTAGTCTCCCCATAATGCATCTTATCAGCTAAAAAAGAAATAATAATAATACTTGTAAATTAAAGAAAAATAAATGATTGATATGAATATTTATCCAGTAAGTTCCTTCATTTATTTGAATCCCTGAACAGAAATGATTCTTGGTGGATGAATGTTATGCTTCATTGCTTTTCAGAGAAGTCCAGTGTACCGGCTCAAAACGGTTACTTTTACTTTTGAAGTTCACAACACATTTCGAAAATATTTGTGTTTTCCTGTTTTCATAACAGACTGTCTAATACATTTATTTTATTCAATGCAAAAGTAAGGAGCAGTCAGTGTAAGTCAGTCTGTGAGCCAGCTGCTCAAACTGGTCTGATCACCTTCACACACCTGATCGCCTCGGCTGTGCGCTGAGGCACTGCACAAAGCCCAGCGTGTCATTAAAAAAAGCTTATTTTTAACTGTGAATCCTGGAAAGCTGCTCTGTATGGAATACAAAGCATGCAGCTTCCCTTTCTTCATGGCCATTATTCCAACACAGACATTTTTCAATATGGTGCAGGGCTACATAAACGCTCATGTATAAGTTATGATGCATTTCTACATGGTATTCATGTCCACTTGGGCAACAAAACTGACTATTCGGCCTTCAGTTCAATTAAGTTCAATTCAGTTTTATTTATACAGCTCCAAATCACAACAACAGTCACCTCAATGTGCTTTATATTGTAAGGTAGGCCCTACAATAATAAATACAGAGAAAAACCCAACAATCATACGATCCCAGATGAGCAAGCAATTTGGTGACAGTGGGAAGGAAAAACTCCCTTTTAACAGGAAGAAACCTCCGGCAGAACCAGGCTCAGGAAGGGGTGACGAGGGTTGTCGTGAGAAAAGGTAAGGTAGACAGAATAAAAGACATGCTGTGGAAGAGAGCCAGAGATTAATAACAAGTATGATTCAGTGCAGAGAGGTCTATTAACACATAGTGAGTGAAAAGAAACGCCCAGTGCATTACGGGAATCCCCCAGCAGCCTACACCTATTGCAGCATAACTAAGGGAGGATTCAGGGTCACTTGATCCAGCCCTAACTATATCCTTTATCATAAAGGAAGGTGATTCAGTGATCTGCTGCTTGGAGAAAAAGTGCAGCCCTGATCATAGTGCAGTACTGTATGTTTGTTATATTACATACCGTATGGTCCATATTTGTTTAGATCTACCACTCTATATACGGTTTATAGACATATGCATGCTCATACCTTGTAGCTGCATATCATGAAGCTCAGTATATCAGAACATCCAGATCAGCCAGGCAGACTGAAAATATAATCGCTACAGCTGCCAGATCCACAAAGATAAGAGCACGTACACTATACACTTCATATTTACTTACTTTTTGTCTCCATATGGTCAGTTTCAGCTCTAAATTCTATACATTTCAGATTTAAGATTAGATTTCAGAGTAAAGCGTGGCCACTGAACTAATGTGCACTTGAGTTGGTCTTTTTTCCCTTACAGGGCTGTGCGCCAGTCCAGGACCTCAGGATATCTCCTCCACCGTGCAGCAGCAGGAACCTCTCTGACCTCAGAAAAACATCTACTCAGCGCAGCTTCCAAACCACATACTTTATCCAGACGCTGTGGCATTAAAATCAATTTCAGGAGTCAAGAGAGCAAAACCAGTGAATTCTGAGCGAACACTGTTTAGACTGTTTGTGTAAGAATGTGTTAACCGCCTCATCTCCATGCACACTGTGAGAAATGACCTAGGACGTCTTGTGTTTTCTCCCATTTGACTTGTGGCTAATCTACTGATGATGAACTCAGATATCTACCAGGTAACCTTATAGCATGCTTTAGTGATGTGGAACAGTCCTCAGACAATTTGTTTTAAAATTAATTCAATAAAATTTGGGACTTTACTAGTGTGTGACCTTTTTTCATAACTTAACCAGCCAATACTTGGACATTTTCTGGTGTATCTGTGCCAAATTACAAATCCTGAGTCAGTTTGATGGCATGAAAGGTCAGAGAAAATTTCAGACTCTTATCTTTTCATAGTCTTTTAGTTATTCCTGCTGAACAACAAAAAAAAAGACCTGAAAGTAGGTTGATGGACCATTTTTCAAAAAATATGGACAGCATTCATTATATATGTTCAATTTTTGCACCTTAAAATTGTATAAAAATTGGATAAGGCTGAGTAGAAGTAGAAGTGGGTGATAAAACCCACGGGCCTCATGTACTGAAACATAAACACCTGTCTGTCCATCCACTTTCTCATCCAAGTCTGGTCATGGTGGCACCGTACTAAGCGAGCTACTTCAAACGTGCTTCCCAGCAGCATCTTCCCGATCGTTGCAGGGGATCTCAAGATGTGCTCGGATGAGGTGAGTTAACAACTCCAAGGCGGCGTAACAAATCTCCTGTGGGTTCCAGGGGGCACCCAGGAGGCATCCTTATTAGAAGCCCGAACCGCCTCGGTTGGCTCATTTCTAGGGCACAGCAGCAACTCTGAGGGACTTCCAGATGTTTTCTTACTTGAGTTTCTTTCTTCTGTCTCAGACCTTGTTTCTGCACAAATGATGACACTGAAAGTGATTTTTAGGGTGAATGTAAAACTGATGTCCTTTAATCTTTGCGGGATGCCATCACTTGGTAATCCATGCCATCGGTGGATCAGGTAGTGTTTGTCCTCTTTTTTTGCTTCCTTCTCTTTTTAAATCAGACCTTGTTGGCTTTTATCTGACACGCCGTCTGTGTCTTTGAGGAGGACATTTCCCACCTGCGCTGTTGCAGCAGAGCCTCTTTCCTTCTTTATTTTCACCATCTTTGCTCAGCTTTGGTTTAATTACACTGATGTTACATCATTAGAGGATCATTCAGGTCCAGACTGCTAAGGAAACACAGTTGTGCCATTTCTGGTTTCCTCTCCAAACTCTGTTGTTTCAGTTTCTTTCTTTTTTTTAAATCAGGTTTTGAGCCATGAAACATGAAACCCTTGGAGACAGATCTTTTTCCTGATATAGAGATATTATCTCTGTCTGTCATGCTGTTTGCTGTGCTAGTTTTGAATATTGGGTCTTTTTTCCTCCAGTTTCTATTTTACTTCTAGTGTGTTTCTCTGTCCCTCGATGTTTCCCCGTCTTCCTCACTCTGTTAATGTTTTAGTTCCCTTTTTAAGCCCTAGCCTGACATCTTGTTGACTTCTGATCTCTTTGTTAGTCCTCTCATTTATGTTTTGTATTTTACTTCCTGCTTTGTGGTCGTAGCCGTCCTCACCTGTATTGATTATGTTCATGAAGCTCTAATCAGCCCTCTTTGTATAAATATCCTAGTCTTCCCTTGCTCTTTGTCAGGACAATCAATTTAACAGGACAGTCAATTTACAGTTCAGTGTGTTCATGCACCTCGTGTAAAGAATCGATGTGAAGCTTTGATTATGAAAGAAACAACAAAGGGGTTGGAGGCAGCATGGGAAAAGTCCCACTGGGGTTTAAAATGTATTGCATATCAATAATTTTGACTTTCATTTTCTTTTTTCATTAAATTTTCATTTTCTAAAACTATTTGCTTACTTTTAGCAGACGGAATTCATGATTTGGCTTGATAGAAATCTTTTCACTATACCGGGTGCGACCAGTCAGGAGGGAACTTCCTCTGTGTTCTTAAATGAAATGGATCACACTCAAAGTCATAGGTCACAAAAAAAAATAAAGAAGCAACACAAAAGTTTGACTCCGGCTCTGTGATCATGTCAAACCTTTATTCCCTTTAATGCCGAAACTAAAGCGTGCTTTCACAAAATAACCTCACAGAAAAACCAGGAAATAACGCAGCCGTGAAGGGAGGACAAGCGTTCACAGAATCATAGAAAAAATAGTACAAATGCTAAAACACAGCAAAAGCCAAGATGGGTTACAATCCTCGGTGAAACATCTGCATGTGATACAATATCCGTCAACTAAACATAGTGCAGGTGACATGACGTATTTACATTAAATGCAACTGTACACACGTCATGTTAGAGGAAAATAGAGATGTGGGTGGACTTAACCTGTGAGTGGACGAGTCAGCCCAGAGGAAACGAAACGGGACTCGTAACGTTTACTGAGTTTGGATATCTGATTGAACAGTGACTATAAAGCTACTGCATGCTGAGCTGCCAGAGAGCTGTTAGGGAACAAGAATTCTGCACAAGAGCAGACAGATTAAAGAACACGTCTACAAACGGCTTCAAAAAGTTAAGGTGGGCATCGGCAGTTCATTAAAATAATTAATTTCTGCTTGATTAGAAACATGAAATGAATTCTGGCTTCTTCAGCCAAGCAGTACGAGTGAGTTTAACTTTAAGGCTCTTTATTGGCCTTTTCTTGGCGTTGGGCAGAGTTTGGGTTCATCTGATTTTGTCACATGACTTTTGTTTTCAGCCTGTCTGGATTGAGCAGTCTCCTTACACTCTGTGTGTACTTTTTCATTTTGTTACCACACAAACATTCAGCCTTGTTCCCAGTCAGGAAAATCTTCCTTAATATAAATGCAAAAAAAAAAAACAAAACAAGAAAAACTTCAGGACATGATGTTAATTTATAATTATGCAATATAAATTTAAAGCACAAGTCTAACAATAGTCACTATGTTTCTTCTGGTCCACAGATCAGATAACACGGTTGAAATGTTTTCATATTTTCTCAGTAAAAGTTCCTAAATTGAACTGAAACCCACAGTGAGCGCTCCCCACAAACTAAACTTAAACATCTGCAAGCTTCTTTCTGCCAAGTCCAGATGAAGACAAAGGTCTGGCTATTTTTAGAATAAGATATGTTTAATACAAGAAAGAAAATTAATAGCAAATATTAAAGTAAATCATCACCCTGCACCTTCATGAAAGCATGGCGGGATCTTTTGTTTTGCAGATGATTTAAAGAAAGCTTCAAAATGGACGTGCTTGATATGAACATTTTAAGGCAATTCTGCAATAAAAGACTGTCAGTCCTGTAGGGTTAACATGTTATTTGATATTTTAAAAAATCCCCTGAATAATTTCAGGTGCAATAATCTTCTTTTGTCATTCAGCGCTCTATATTTAACCATCTTTGGCTCTGTGCTGGGTGCGAGCGAAAGTACAACAATAGTTTTTTCCACCGTTAGGCTGAAGCCAGTCCAGTGACTGACGGGATAACTGAGCTATGCCCCCGCATGGAGCTGCCAAAAAGGCCTCGGCTCTTCTTTCACAGTCTCAAGGGAATTGTTTCTGAGTGCTGAAGAGTGCATTCTTCTGCCACTCTGGGCAAAAGAAAAAAGAAACAGGGGTTAAGGGGTACAATACGTGACTACTACAATACATTCTGCTGTGTTGAATGCTGTTGGCTCCATGTAGGCAGTGGAAGTCCAGTTAGCCAACAGTTGATGAGTGGAGGTCCAATGAGTCTGAATACCAAAAAAGACCTCAGATAGGTCCCTGTGTTCATCCTCTATGGTTTTCCCTCCCAGTAAGTTTAATTTGTGGTTAACCAGACACAGGAAGACATTTACAAAATAAATAGTATACAACACAATAAACACTGCTCAAAAGATGCTCAAAGCAATGGAACAGAATAGCACACATATTTGTTTTTGTTTTTTTTTCAAAAAAAAAGGCTTCTATTGGAACAGAATGGTGCTTTTTCCCCACTTTGACAGAATTCATGAAATTTTATGGTGGTGACAAATGACCATCATAAAACTATTTGACTGATTGTCTTTTATTAATGCAACACCAAGAATGCTCCAGTGCTAATTGTGTAAATGGGAGTTAAAGTGCTGCAGGGCAAAGAAAGGTCTACTACTACGATGTCTCTCTTTATCACACACAAGTTATATTTTTCTAAATGTAACAGTGAACTTTTCAGACAAATGAACTACTAACTGAGCCTCTTACAGCTTTAAATACTGATACAATGCTACTACTTTATATATATATTTAACACATGGTCTAATGTGCAGAGTGTATGTTTCTATTAAATTTGATTGATAAAATAAAGAAAAAAGACTACGTTTGATTGTTTGGTGGCAAACTGGATAACATTTTATGTGCAAGTCGTTAACCCTCTCATCAGCCACAACCCAGTCGCCAATCTGAATATTTTATTTCTGTTCTTCTTAAATTGTCTTCCCAGACAATAATGATTCCAACTGATATCAAAAGCTATTTATACTGCTTCCAGAAAATCGGAATAAAGGAACAGGGTTAGGATAACCACCTGTGATGGTTTAGGTCTCAGGGGCCTTAAAACATGGGAATTAGTTATTTTTAATTTGGTAGTAATTAAAAATGAAAGTGAGTTTATCCAGCGGATTTGAAAGCACAGTTTTGGTCTAACAGCAATGAGGAATTACATTTTCAACATTTTTAATTTAATAAAATATTGTATAAACTGCAGCCAAGTTAAAACTTTCAATGCAGTGTGGCATACCTAGACTGACGACGTTGTCCATGATACAAACACAGTCAAACAATGAATATCACACTTGATCACTGCATGGTGGCTGCATGTGTGCCATGGAGTTTCATTTTATATCTCTTTATTATACAGAGGAATTCTTATCAGGATCTAAAGTCTAAGGAAGGGCAGGAAGTGCTGACTTTCATGGCTTTACAAATTAAACCATATGTAAAAATGCTGCTTTACCTGTGTACAAGGTGATGAAACAACATTAATATGAAACTGATATTGACTTTTTTACATTTTGAGAAATAAGTGTAGATTATTTTGCTAACTTGGTTGATTCTCTTAAAAAGAAAAAATGATACTGATGAATAAATTCATGGATCAGTTCAGCCGAATTACGAGAACAAAAATATCCTCTGTCACTGCTCCTGTTCCCTCTCGTTTTTCATGCTGATATATTTAAATCTCCTCTGCTTTAGATATTTGCCACCACATGAAAGGACTAGGATGGAATTCCTCTTGCACTTCCAGGACCGCTGGGTAATCTACAGACTTGGCTGTCATCAGGTTTCTCTTAAAAATATGTTCCTTCTAAAAGGAGGTCTGCAAAATACTTGTAGTAATTTGAATATCTGATATGAAAAGACACACTGATGCTGAGTTGTATTGTCTAAACCACAACATGGGCAGACTTAGCATTTTTGCTGGGATCTGGGTAAACTTATCCATAAGTCCTTTAGGCTATAATATTGTCATTCTAGCAGTTGTATTACCTAAAAAAAAAAAAAACTATTACAAAATTCTGAATAAGAGCAGATATTAGAACAAGAGTAAGAAAACAAACCTCCAAATGTGAACAGTAAAGGATTTACCACTATGATTGATAAACTCTGGCTGACATGCACAAGAAAGCTTCAACATCTTTTATCCAATAAACCACCAAACATGTGGGAAATATTACAATAATTATATATGAGCACAACATTTTCAAAAATGGAGTCTGAAAATCAAAATATGTGTTGATAAACTCAAGCATTCCATCAATAGACATACCAAGTTTTGTTCATAATAATAATATTTTTAATAAATGTAAATATGTTAAATGAATATTTGAAAACCTTGATCAATCGACCTTTCCCGGTGGAGATTATATTCTGTTCAATTCTCTTTTTGTGTGTCTCCATCCTATTTCTGCCCCTTTGGCCATCACAACTTAAAGCATGTATATAAAGCATAAAGTATGTACAGTTGCAGTGACCCTTTGAGGACCTTACAAAGGCATGAATAAAATCAACCATCCAGACAGATTTTCACAATAAAAATAAGGCACATAGAATACATAGATCTATATTTACAGAGGGTATGGCTCCACACACACGTGCACAAATGGACAGTTTTAATAAACATCACAGTATTAAAAAGATGCCAAACCTAAGAGTCTATTTTTTCTTCGATAACATCCTTTTTTTTAATTTTTTTTTCTTTCCTCACCCCTCTGATCACTCCCCCTTGCTCCTAGTTTCATCTTACAGTCTGGCAGCCAAGTCGGCCAATTCTGGTAATTTGATATGATACAGTAGAATCACATCAGCGTCACTGACCACCCTGTAGCTTCTCTTATCATTCTTATTCAGAATAATTTTGTTGATTAACTTAATTCTGATGAGTTCACAGGCTGCCGTTTAAGCATATTTCATAAAAAAGCATATTTCATAAAAAAGCATATTTCTTGAAAAGCAGGGACTTTTGTACAAGGGAATTTAATCACGTTATTGCATACTCTGTACTGAGGAAAAATATCCAATCAAATTAGAGTACAGTCTGACAAACCGGCCTGCTCCTTGTAAATTTAACATAAATGAAAACACATATCAATAATTTTTGCAGATTGTTGAATTAATTTTACAAAAAACTATGTGCTCCTACAGCAAAACAAACAATTCACATGATGACACACGATTTAACAAAGTTTTCAGGGACATCTCTGAGGCTGAGACAGAATCAGAACGCTTCTAAACAGTTTGTGTGGGTGTTGGGCTTGTACAGTGTTAGGGGGCTATCTCAATGAATATCAGAAGAATAAAAAAAAAACACTCTCTGACTAAGGCTTTTAGAGCTCTGCACTGCTTGGACGAGCTCTACAATTCAAAGCTTCTCAAACCGTTGAGGCTCTGAGAGTTTTCGAAACACAGGGACTGTCGAATGTTGGAGATTTCTGGAACGTGCAAAAGTCTCTGGGCACTGACTCAGGCTTCATTGAGTTTATAATCATGTTCTGTAATTCAACTCAGTCAGCCGGTACTTGCTACAACCTTTCTCTTGGAATGAGGCTGTCACACAACTTTAGAATACTTGGATACGTTTCAAAACATCGAATTTTGCAAAAGGCTCTCACAAAGTTCTGGAACATTAGGAAGATATCCAAGAGACTGAACAGTTGAATGCTGAAATCCAGAAATGTTAGAAGTACTTCCAGAACACAAAAGGTTCAATAATGTTCAGCGGCATGTACAGAATAATGACTCATGTTCCAGTGCTGCGCTTCATGTATGAACCTTTAACAGAAGCCTTTCAGTGAAGCTGTGAACAGGATGCTATGAAGTTTCTAGAACAATGTGAGCAGGTCTAGAACATATTCTAATGGGGGGAGGGGGGGGGGGGGGGGGGGGCAGCAGAAGTGCTGAGGGCAATCTAAAACCTGGTGCAGTGGGTGCAGGTGTCAGGCATGATGATGTTCTTGCAGAAGTTGTCAGAGTGTGTGGAACAGTAATCTTTCACCTTGTCAATCATCTGGCTGACAGGAAGGATGGAGGACGAGGAGGAAGAGGAGTTGGGCTCCACTTCTGAGGAGGAACAGGATGAGGAGATGCACTTTGGATTGGTCTGTCTGGAGTAGCATTTAGCTACAGGGATCAAAAACACAGAGGGAAAACAAGGTGTTATGACGTAATTATGGATTAACGTTCCAGTTATTAGAAGGAAATCTGATTACATTGATGCTGTCATTCACGGTGAAAATGTCAATCAAATTAAACATGTTAGCACTTGTTATTTAACCTTCATGTATTAGTATTACTTCTAGTTAAAAGCTTTACAAACAGGACACATTAATAAGGTGTGTATTATGATCTGGTGGATCATTTGACTCAAGTCATTGCTCATCGCTTGTTTCTAAATGTATGGTAAAACCAACCATTCAGACTGCACTGGTATCATGGTGAACCCTTTAAAATATAAAAACTATATAGACTAAAGGCAGAGGACGAAGAATGCTCTGAACACAAGGTAGAAAGAAAAGGAAGAGAAGACAAAGACCAAGAATGATAATCTGTTAATTAAATTCAAATAAATGTGGACAGACTACTTTCTGGGTAATGAAATTATAAAGAGTACAATCAGTCTCACTGCGATCACCATAATCAGCACAGAGATAGTGTTGTTATTTGGCATTGCCTAAACCCAGAACCTGACATAAACCTCACCAAGTACTTTTAAGCCTAAATCATAGCAAAGAGCAAATGAAAACAAACTGAAACCACAGATAAGCAGAGTGCAAAAACTGAACCCTCCAGCATGCTGCACTCTCCTGGTTGGCAGTATTTTGACTTTTAAAAACACTACCACTGCTCTCTTCTTATGCAGACTTTGTTATTCAAGGGCCTAGTGGCCAAGTGCACCAGTGCCATAAGACAAAATGTGAACTTTATAGTAACCAAAAGAATGAGATTATGAAAGAAGTGGCCACACCATGGCCAGGGGTTGAGGAAATTAAGATGGAGCTAGAAAATGGGGCTGGTGCGTAGTCATGCTGACAGGAGCCAACAGTGCCATAGAATGCTATAGAATTTGTTGAATAGATTGAAAAAACAGGAACCGCCCAAGTGCAACAGCAAATCACTGCTGACATGAGAGTTTAAAACATTGTGCTAAAATACATAAATACCAAGTTATTCAAGACCTTCAAGACTTTACTGTGTCCGCTATTTCAGCACGCACCACATCATCCAGGGCAACACGGTGAGCACATGCAGAGAGTCCACTTAGATCTCTCTGGGCTGCACAAAGACCTGGTGCTAACTTTGATTTTGTAGTTACGTTTACATTGTACCACTTTTCATTTATCTTCTGCCTTCAGCCTTTTGCAGTACCAAGTACTCAGCCCACAGACATTTAATACTGTACTTCTTGCAGCACTCATACTATGCAATATCAAAATGCGATCTGCAAAAACTTGGAAAGCTTGAAGAAATGTAGAAACTTGGCAGTTGTTAAAACCTTAAAATATACAAGAAGAATTCCTTCGTCCATGAAAAAATTAAGGATAAGTACAGCATATTTTAAATCAACATACCAAGAAAGTAAAACACAGCAGTGGGAGTGAGGTCAAAATGTCCAGGAGAAACACAACATATTTTTCTACAGTCATGTGCAATAATATCTGACCCTACCTGTGAAAACAATCCATGTACCACACTCATGATTGCCCTGAGCCAAAAGTATCTACCTTCAGCATGATATTTGTGAAAACAATATCTCTTATTTGTCTTTAGACTGTTTTGGAACTCATAAAATGACATAAAATATGTTAAATCAAACATGTTCTTGTTCAGGCGTGACAGTTACATGAAAGTTATTCACGGTCTAATTTAAACACTGCTCAGAACAGCTGAAGGTTGTCCTACACAGAGTAACAAGTAGGACTGCAAGAGTAAGGCATAATAGGTCTACGGTACAAGGATGGTGATATGAACACTGGCCAGACTTAAGCCAGGACCAACTCTGTTTATTCAACAGGAACTGAAAGAAATGCCAGAGTACAGCTCCCTCGTAGAACACATAGGTAGTGCCAACCACTAAATAACCTGAGATCTTTGCTGCTTTATTTAACCATGAGTGAAATTCTCAAGATTAACAATCTTTTCTGTGCTTCTCTCAGCAGAGTTTATCACAAGTCTGGATGGGAAAACACAGTCAATAAGTTCTGATCATCTCACAGTGCTATGATGAACTCGACTTAGAGCAGATTATTTACCTGTCTTGCCAAATGTCGTCTGGTTTTTGTCTGGTTTTCTGTTTTGTTTTTCTCCATCTTTCATTTCTTATTTGCTCAAAAACCTGCTATTTCAAGGATTTTATGAGCCAGCAGAAAATATAACCGGGATACTCTGGGTCGTATCACATGGGGTCGAAATTTCATGTTGCACTCGATGCTGAGATCGTAACTCAAAATGTGTGCATACGATATGTAGAAAGGGAACGGTGACAGTATGCAGTATATAATTTTGACCTAACCGCTGTTATCATGGTTTTAGCTGAAGATGTGTTTAAATCATAGGTGATGGAACTCGTATAAAAAGATGTGCTGTACATTACACATGTCATCTTCACCTTTTTTCACTCACTGCTTTATGTGTTTACACACTTCTCTGCATTTAATTATTAGTTATTATCAGAGATGGGCAGTAACGCGTTACTTGTAACGCATTACTGTAATCCGATTACTTTTTTCAAGTAACGAGTAATGTAAGGGATTACCATTGCAAAAACGGTAATTAGATTACCGTTACTTTCCCGTAGGAACGCTGCATTACTGTGTTACTAAAACCGTAAGTTTTTTGCGAGAATGTCTCATGACAGTGACGTAAGCGAGTGCGACGTTCGTGACAACAGCTGTCTGCAGATCAACAATGGATAATATATCGAGTGCGGGAGAGAGTATGAGCGTGCAGCGTTTAAAGCGTGGAAGTACTGAACTTATTTTGAGTTTGATTCCATAAAAAGTGACAAAAACATTAGTGTCCATTGTGCGTGGGAAGAAAACTTCTTTTTACAGCGAACCCCCCCCCCCCCCCCCCCAAATTTCCAAGCAAGCGCCGAGTGCGCTACGACTGTAATGAGAAATTCACAGAGAAACTCGCGGAGTCTTCAACTGACCGCTGCGGCACACCTGCACCAGGGTAAACCTCCGCCTACCCCAGTCCTGCTTTACAGGTGAAAATAGAGCACCTAGTCTTTGACTTTATTTATTTTCTGCTATGTTTTACTTGCATCTATTTGAAAGAGTGAGTGTAAACACAAAAAAAACCTATTTTATTTTATGTGCTGGAATGTGCAGAAAATAGGTTTAAATGTTAAACAAATTTCTTCCAGTCAGAGAATGTTGCATATAATTAAATTTTTGCTTGATGCATAAAGTTAAAAGATTAAAACTAATAAAACAAGTTTTAAAAAGAGACTTTTCCATTTGATTACATTTTGTATGATGGATTATGCAGAAAAAATAGAATTGGGCTGAAAGATCTATCCTTTATCACCTATTATGGTTGTAAATTGTGTTTTTAAAAAGTAACTAAGTAACTAAGTAATTAATTACTTTTGAAAATAAGTAATCAGTAAAGTAATGGGATTACTTTTTGGGGAAAGTAATCAGTAATTAGTTACTGATTACTTTTTTCAAGTAACTTGCCCAACAATGGTTATTATTCATCTTATTCATCTTCCACAGGGTGTCTTTGTCTTCCTCACCTGCCACCAATCATGGCGGATAACTTGGTTCTGCCAGAGGTTTTATTCCTGTTAAAAGGGAGTTCTTCCTTACCACTATTGCCAAGTGGTTGCTCATACGAGGTCATAAAAACTACATAATTTGGATAAAACTATCAGCTACTACAGGTATGAACGATGAAAATAAGTATACTTCTACATAAACTCAAAACATGTGATAGTTAGCAGTTGGAGGATGTAAAGGAGTACAGAGTAACTGATATTTCATATTTTCAAAAAATAATTTATTTCAAAAGTAAAATTTCAGTGATTTTTCACCGATTTACAGACTGACTTTTGTGGGCGTGCACCCACAAAACCATTTGGGTGAAAAGATTGCTTAGTCAGAAGGCGGAGCTTTAATGAGAGAAGATGGCTAGAATGGGTGAGAAAGTAGAATTGTTGAGATGTTTCAGGCATCTGATCAGGAACCCTCCTGGTCAATTCCTTTATAAAGTAAAAACTTTCCTTTTAGGTAAAGCTTCCAATGAAGGCTGGGTCATCCCTTAATTATGGATTGTTTAGTTATGGACAGGTCTGAACCATCCGTTAGTTATGGGGCCTTCCCATTTTTCTCTTGCAAAGCGTTTGTGTTTGTGGCCTCTCTGTGCTCCTCTTTTCTCCCTTATCTTTCTCCTCAGGCTCCAGATCAGTCGCAGCAGATGGTTGCCCAATTCTGGTTCTGCCAGAGGCCTTTTCCAGTTTAATGGGGGTTATTCCTCCCTACCACTATGTCCTTGCTCACAGGAGATTGTCTGATTGTTATGGTTCTTTTGCTAACATTGTAGGGTCTTTACCTCCATAATATAAAGTACTTTGAAACTAGAGCAATATAAATAAAACTGAATCAAAGGTTTCCCAAACATAACAAGCTGAGAAGAGTCGCTGGGGTTGACCCTCACTGGAGGGATTTCACATTTTGTCTGACCTGAGATTGTCTCAAGATCCTCCAGGGGGAAAGTTGGAGGAAACAATGCTGGGGACAACAACGACTGGAATGTTCTAAGTCTGCTACCAGATAATCTACTGACTCCGAGCAAGAAGAAAGATGAAAGAAAATGGACACAAGAGGAAAAATGAAATATGAAAGTGTTAATATGCTTTGTCCATGACCCTGAATTTAAGAACCAACCCTCTTATAACCTAACGTACAGCTACCAGCAACAATGCAAGCTCCAGAAAGTTCACGAGTCCCAAATGTTGATGGGATTTTGTGAACTGCATGTTTGTTTTAGGTTAGAATTAGGGCTAACCGGGGAGCAAGTTAAACATCAAAATTAGAACGAGAAGAATAGAAGTCCAAACACTAGTGTCAATGCTCTTAATGTGAGAATGTCTGGAAAATGTTCATTCAGTTACAAAAAGTGTCTTCATCAAACCTTCAGGGGTTTCCTTTTGTTCCTCATTCAGTCCAGGAAGACTTCTTAGAAGTTAACGATGCTCTGGGGCTCTTTACAGGTGTGGCAGTTTGAGACAATAATTTTGTCTACTTGTTAAAAATGTCGTCCTGAATTCTGGATTTATGGTATAGATATACCAGCAGTCTTCACAGTTTTACATTTTATGGAACATTCTTGTGGACAATGGGCCAAAGCAATCGACTTAAATGTATGCACTTTGAGCCAAATCAAACACATGCATATGTCTGTGCGCTAACCTCCTGGTCTGATATTGTAAAGCAGGGAATATTTGACATTGCATCTAAATCACGCTGTTCAAACAAAGAAGCTCCTTCTCTATCGTTGCCTGATTAAACAAAGCATGGATTGATTGATTGTGTTGTCTTACTACACATTCAGCGATTATTCCCAACATCTCTTCCAACTGTTGTCCCTTTGCAACACAAAAAGCTTCAGGGTCAAGCAATGATTTCCTGCTGGCGTGGACTGCAGTCACGACTTCCTTTCACTGTGCATTATGACAGCGCTGATTATGCCGCTGGCCTCACGCGGTCATGTTGCAGCTGGTCCTATTCATTCATTTTGACTTTTAAAATGCCCCATGATGTCACACTGAGATGTTTTGTTTTCTTTCTGCATCTCCTCTGACACATGGACAACATTTTTACGGGGAATACTGTTTTATTTTTTTTAATCCCTCAATTGTACACCAGAGTACACTTTGAGACAGAGACAGAAACTGTGAGGGGTGTTAGGGCTGAGCTGGTGTCATAGAAAAGGCGTTTGGGAATAGCAGGTCGGTCCCTGGTCATGATCTGCCTGCTCTGTGATGGAGAGATGCTCCGACCTCAAACATCTGGAAATGATACAAGGATAGACTGACACTGGTGAAGACACTGAGGAACTGTGAAGCAACCTCGTAGGAAAGACAAAGAGAGAATTCCTCCTTCAGCGCAGATGACTTAATAACACGCTGTCCATTTCCACCGCAGGCTATGATCTGAATGAGAATGCTTACTGGATGTCATCCTCCTCTAAGGTACAAATAAAAATGCATTTTCTTCAGTACATGCTTTTATGTTAGAGTAAAGTAATTGGACAAACAAGTCTGTTTGCGCAGGCCTAAAGCATTCCACACAATAAAGCTGCGCTGATGAATGTTATGTGTCACAGATGATCTGATAGTATCACATGTTAAAGTTTACACTTATACAGTCGAACCCACACAGATTTTATCGTCCGATCTTTCCCGCAGCACGAGGTCGCAGCAGGCTGTTAAGTTTAAATGTCGCTCCAGGTCACGTGCAACAGTCCTGTGTGTGGCTGTGGTAGCACAGTTCACCCCCTGCTTCTGCTGCCTCCAAGTGGCAAAGCAAACGAATAAAAAAGCTAATGCAGCTCATCATGTAGCACTGTGGACGCAGCTTTTTGTTTGAGTCTTTAAAGACTTTTAAATAATCCACAGGGAGAATGTATTTATGTAAGCTTTGACTCAAACCAGGAGAGTTGAACAGTTTTAATTAATTTTCTTTGACTAATATTCTTGAGCACGTGTGATGGTTGGCCTGGGACTCAGACTAAAGACAGGTGTCTGACCTTTTGCTGTGAGGACTATACTATGAGACTCCAGATTAACTTTACTGAGAAGATCAGTCACTGAATCTCTTTCTTCTCTGAATTCTGTTCATCATCTGCCTGATTTCCTTAACTGTGTTTTTACCTTATCCATCAGCCCTGGTGTCCAAATGACACACTTGCAAATAAAAATGGCTCCGAACAAGACAGAATATTTCAGGGTTTCACTTTTTGGACATAGCTTGAAGAAATTAACCAGACAACAACCAGATCACTTGGCAATGATTCTCCTTCTACTTAGACTATGCCCTGAGCTCTATTGGTGCTTAGAAGTAAAAGACAGAGCGAGATACTGGAATGACATGCACAGCCAACACTGTGCAGCAAATCAGGCCTCATCTAGAGAGATGACGACAAGCAGCAACAAAGCTCTGATCTGAAAGCAAATGGCAAATGACTTCAGAACTCAGACATCACATACTGTCTTTGCTGATTAGACCTCACGATGTGGCTCAGGCAACACGCGAGACAGTACAAAGTAAAAATGAGCAAGCTGGACATGACCATGTGGACAGTTTTGTGGTGTCCGGCCAAGATTTGTGTGTTTTCTTGCACTATTAGTTTGGCCAAACGCTGACACAAAACCAGTCAATATCACCGCCCTGTCTGACAATCTGAAACTGGCACAATCAGCAACTTCTTTAAATCACTGAGTAAAGATTATTTTTGGATAAGCTTTTGACTAAAATCTTTATTTTATTGTGGTGTCCAACACATTTTATGTTTTCATCTGCACTCCATTATCTTTTTGTTGGCCTCCATTTTCCTTCCTCACTTTAGAACCTTTTGTTCTTTACTGCAAATACTGTTAAAGAAGTGATTGTTGACTAAGAACCGACTCAAACTGTATCCCCTTACTCTGTCAGCATGTCAGTGCTTGATAACAAAGGTGTAATCCAGTTTCACCTGAAAAGGTACCTTTAGAGAGAACCTGAGGAAGGGCGACGGGTCAAAGAAGCTGATACTGACACATAAAAATTTTAAAAATAGACAATCAGTGAAAACCCCTCGAACTATGTGAGATCTGCAGTTCTTCAGTGGCTTGGACCTGGCTGAGACATTCTGACAATTTCTGTACACAACACTGCCAATAAAATGAAAAAGACGGTGGTTGGAAAGTATTTTCTGTTTTGCTTGGAGGTGAACCAGGTGTTGCATCCAAAGCTGTCCATGATTCGCCCGACGTGCTCATCTGAGTTTTAATCTCTGGACCACGTCTCTGCTCATGACCACCGTATCCCGACTTTGTGGACTCACATGGCGCAGGCAGGATACAGTGGAGGTTTCCTATCAGTCAAATCTGACTGGAAACAGTAACAGATGCTTCACAAGCACCTCGGTTAATGGAGGACGTATGTATCATTCAGTAGTTCCATATGTTAGGTCTGGCTGAGCTACACAGCGATATCAGTAAGGCTATGAGGAAGGACGTGGGGTTTCAATTTGGCCTTCGCAAGATACCAGGCTGCCTACCTGGAAAAAGGAAAAGCAGCCTTCAAAGTAAATACTGGGCTTTAGTGCAGCAGGCAAAGGATGACGTGTCTGAGCTCTGATCTTAGTTCCAACTTGACAATAGATTTCAGATACAGGGTGACATAAGGTTACACATCAACCCACATTAAGTCTGCCAAAAGAGCTAAAAAAAACCCTTAATCAACATTCCAGTAAAATTAGTCTCAAACGCCAATCTGAGGGGAACCCAAAATCAACCGAGAGCTGTTCAGATGTCTGCAGATAAATACTTTTACACAGGTTTTTAAAAATGGGAACGGAAAAGCAAAAAAGGTAATTTGGACCCTCAAAAGACAAGGATATCTGACACAGAGTGGTTTTTCTTTCCTTCTTAAAACTAAACTTTGTGCATATAAAAGAGTCAAAGCCAGCATCATAAAGATGTCTGAGACTTAAACATATTACAGTGTTTTGTCCCCATTTGGATGCAAACGTCTGGATGAGCACAGCGATGGCACAGCTGTGGAACACACTGAACATGTTCCCATTTACATTCTTTACACTTTATGCACCTTATCAGTAACATGCCACTCACTGCAGCAGTCATCAATGAGGACCAAACTCACTTCAATGATTCTCTAAATCCCACTGCCTGCACTCTCACTACATGACAAAAGACATCTTCCTTCAGCATAGATGCTCATTACTTTTGGCTAAAGTAAGCATGCAATGCGTGTCATTTCTGGTCAAAAAAACCGTTGCTGGTTGAATAAAAATAACTTTAGGTCAAAATATGCCAGGGGTATGAATAATTATGGGCTAGCATAATAATTATGGTCATACGCCCAGTAATGAAAATCCCATTAGCCGGTGCTCAGCCAAGCTGTTCAAGGAGATGGTTCACTGTGTTTTTCCAGTACTGTAAAGGAGAGACAGTGAAATATATTTCAGGGGGTCCACACACCCGCAGGTTTGATGGCTTTAAACTTTGAAACACTGCCACTCCAAATGATTTCATCCTCTGTCGTGACAAATGTCTAATAACCGTTTTTTCTCTTACTGGAAGATAATAAAATACTGACTCCAACACAGCATGGCGGAGTGTCATGGGGCCACTACATCTCATTACACTGTCAGTTATGATTATATAGTCAAGCATCAAGATAAGATGGGTGTGGGAGTCATGAACCGATTATCTTGGTGAAACACCATGCTCATTTTGGGTCTGCTTTAGTTCCACATGTTCAGTTTTGCTTATTATTCTATTTTGAAATAATTGATTTATTTGTCCTGGGTTTGGTTTGAATCCAGAACAGGGTCCAAATTTGTCACCAGTGTAGACTACTGTGCACAGTATTTTCCAGGCGGTGTAAGGGATGATCTAATCGTGCAGGGATGCAATGAGACATATCGATGAAGGTCATAAATTAAAGGCTCAGCAGCGTGCTGGATGGAGGGTTGGACTTGGCATCTGACTCGTAGGTCTGTAGCTTGCAAAGCATTTACACAATAACGTGGTGAAGTGTGTAAGTGAATATGTATACGAGATTTCAACCACACGTGTGTGTGTGTGACCATCACAGAGTGAGAGAAATATCCTGTTTGGAGCTGACATGTGCATCAGTTCCTGTGGGTCAAACACACCAAGACAGATCACTACGCTGACACAACTGGAGCAGCACGATCCCCAAAGTACGTGTCAGGTCCCCCGACTAAAGCACACAACCTGAACAGGAACCACGAGGCAACAGTTAAGGCAACATTCAGCATCATTCAGCATCATTCATGAGTGGATTCCCCAAAGCGTCTGCCATGAAAGATATTTGTTGACTGTTTGAAAGATGTTCCAGAAAGCGCTTTCCCCTGAACAACAGTAACCTTTAAAGTGGCTCCATTCACTCTTCAGCTCCTGACTACTGGGGTTTAAATCATCAGCTCCGTTCTGCACACAGATTCAGCACGAACGGTTCTTGATTCACCGCACGAGTCAGCGGTGAACTCCATGCAGACAACGTCGTTCTCCTGCTCGTTTTAGTAAGAAAAAGTCTCAGAGCCATGCTTCAGCTTTTTAAAACATGTTGCTGGCATTAAAGGGAAAAACTTCTTTTCATTCTTTCCATTAAGGCTCTGCGTGTTCTTCAGTTCCACACGGTCCCAGCTGTCTGTGGAGAGGAGGCTGGGAACGCTGGGAATGAAAGTAAGAGTCCTAATTGAGCTCAGAGTGAATGTGGCCAGTTTGAAGGAGAAAATCTGACATCACAGCTTTGGCGAAAACCTCCAAACTCCCAAAGAGACAAATGATCTCCCCTCACCTGTTCTCTCAGCTCACCTGGAGATATGATGCAGCGGCTGAGATACTTTTACCTGTTCACCTTTACCCTTGCCGTTCGGGCTGACTCTGACTGACACAATGGCTGCACAGGGAGTACTCTGTGCTCAAGAGAAGGGGAAGTCCAGATTTCAGGACTGCCAAATCAGCCCAGAGAACAGTGACATCTATAAAGGGGTCAAAACGAACCAGATTTTTTTAATGTTAGTGGGAACAAAACAACCTGTTGTGAAATTTGTTACGGACAAATTACTTCTCCTGTGGTTTTAAGATTGCTTTGGGTCTTTTTGTTTCACATGGAAACCCTCACAGTAAATTACATAAAGATGGATTCAGTCCATAACACTAAACTCATCATGTACACACAGTTAAACTACAGCTGAAATTACATTAGTCATTCCTTTTGGCTGTCGCAGATCATGTGAGAGTGAAAAGTGAAAGGACACGTCCAACTGAAAAGTTTCCTAATCTTCTGACTGGCAGAGGGAGGGGGGCCACAGAGGGAGCATAAAATCAAACCTGTTGAGCATGCACGTTAGCATTTAAAGCTGCAATTGTGTAACATTAGAAAATGGTGAACCAAGAAATTGGAAACTGAAAGCTTCCTCCTGCAAATCTCCTCTCTTTCCCCTCACTGTCCAAAGCTCCTCCTCCCCCACTCTCACAGGTTAGAGTCCTTTACTTAATCCATTTCATCTTAGTATCTGCGATGGACTTTATAAATGTGCATGCAGTTATTTTCATTCTGGAAATTCAGAAACAGGCGTGGCTCGCGTGTTTTCTCCACCTCTCAGATCAGCCAGAGCTTTAAGTGCTCTCAGCCAAAACAATATTTTTTTTTTAGGTTTTATCACTTAATGATGTCGTGGACTAACTTAGAATGAACTGAGTTTTTGACGACATCAATAACATCAAGGCTTATGGATCTATCTGAAGTGGCCAGCATAAAAAGTTTATTCATGTCACCTTTAGCCTCAAATAATCTTGAATGCAATGCTAGTTGCAAACGCAATATAAAGTTACTCCAAATGGCCAATACAGCTATTATAGCTGATATGTGGCAAGCTAACAGGGGTTAGCCTAGAACTGTAAACCGCAGTCAAACAATAACATTAGAAATAACTTGATGAACGAGTTGAACCTCGCTGTTTAACGTTATTGTACGCTTTGGCTCACATGAGTTAAGTCATCAGAGTTGGGCAGCCAAAACGTTACGCTGTCTGACTTCTCTTGGATTTAACAAAGACGGCCAAGGTGTTTCCATATGGCACCATCTTGCACACACCGATTTTTCTTTTAGACACAACCATTATAACCAGTATAACCAGACCCCGTCCATCTACTCAAACTAACCTGGAGTTAACCTGGAATCAATACATCATTCACTGCACCGAAGCCCATGTTAACCATCTAGGATAATGTAAATAAGTTAAAACAAACATTAGATTTTCCACTTTTAAGAGTAAAAAAAAACTTAATTTGTTGGTTTGAAAACTGGTGACTGTAGTTTCTGTGACTCCTCTTGTAATTATATTACTGCAATTTCAAATATGGAGCTTGTTCTTTGGGTTAATTTTGTGTTAATTTGTGTTAATCTGTGGGTTCTACTCAACTGTGATTATTCACAGTCTGTGTCACAGCTTAAATATATAAAGAAGTAATAGCTTTAATATCCTTAGAAAACATATCAGAGTTCTGCCTGCTGGAACGTGCTTATTCTACACTGTTAGAAAAAGCATCCTGAAAAAACGGTGATATTCCGGCAGCTGGGCCGCTAAAATACGACTGTATAATCACAGAAAAGAACTCCCGCATAAAAATACGGTTATTTCTAGTAATGAAAATACAATTAGTTGCGCTAATTTGACATGGGATCTCGCCTTTTTCAAGTGCCGCTAAACATTAAATTAGGAACATGTTAATGTCATTAAACAATGAAATCATCTATAAATAGGAAAAAAAACATCTTAAAAAAACGGTAGTATTCCGGCAGCTGGGGCGCCAAAATACGACCGTAAAATAACAGAAAATAACTGTCCCATAAAAATACGGTCGTTTTCAGTAATGAAAATAGAGTTTGTTGCGCTAATTTTACATGGGATTTTGCCTCCTTCAAGTGCTTATAGACATTAAATTAGGAACATTTTAACGTGATCAAACAATGAAATTACCTATAAACAAGGTCAATGAATGTGGCAATATGAATCATAATACGTAAATGTACAGGAATATACAGTTAACAGTTGGTTTAAATAATAATGGATTGCATGCCCTGGGACAGACTGACAGAGGCGAGGCTGCCATATCGCACCATCGGCCCCTTTGGCTATCACCAGTAGGCGGTAGGTGAAGAGTCTTGACCAAAATGTCTGTGAAGGTTCTCAGTCATCCAGGTCATCGTAGACTAAGGAGCTTGGAAAGAAAAGCGTCTGGACTTCTTGAGTTGCTTGAAGACGTTTCACCCTTCACCTCTCACCTCTGAGAGGTGAAGGGTGAAACGCTTTTCTTTCCAAGCTTCTTAGTCTTGGCCAAAGACACAACGACGGAGAGTGTCCGAGCCGGGGCTCGAACCGGCAACCTTCTAATCACAAGGCGAACTGCTAACTCTTGAGCCACGATCGTCCTAACTAGCAGTGATAATAATACGTATGTGATGTAACACAAGCTTATAGGGATCATGTTATATGCTTTTCCATAGCATTACATTTGAATTCAACAGTTCAATCTTTCAAGTAACGGACAGATATTTGCGAAATCATGATACATTTGTGAATGTATTTTAACAATCTAAATATGCATATGTGCAGACAGATACATTTAATAATCATGAAAATTATGTTTTATTACATTACAGTGATTTAACGTTAATTTACATTTGAAATGTGAAGTCACAGTCTATTTACGGAACTTTAATGATATTCTAGAAGAACAGAACATTACTGTAAGATGCACAGTAAAATACTTTCATATTAGGATTTTTTCCTACGGTCGCAGCCATACCCGCGACCTTGTTGTTGTTAGTTCACATTCATTGGCCGATGCTTAGCGGCATGCTATTTATATTACCTGCAATTCCTACCTCTACATTTCTTTTTCAAAACATATAACATTAGCACAGCGTGGCCGTGCAATGTTTTAAATTGTGGCATGCAGAGGAATCTAAACAAAGACGCTCACAGAGAGAGACTGAGCTTGTTAATCAACCCCAAGCTAGTAGGGGGAGCTCTTTACTAAAATACTTGCAGGTGCTACAATGTGCCTCAAGGCAGTCACTCATGGTACAGCACTCTCTCTACAAAACAACAACTGTCAGTGACTCTGCACCACGGTGTAAACACAACATTCAAGATAACAGTTAAAAGTAACGTAACCATAAACAATAAAACAAGAACATCTAAACAGCAGCACATGTCCCAAGGCATGATGGGAGAGAACTAGCTGTTCCCCCAACACGCCACTATATGTTTTTTTTAGTTTTTATTCCTATTAATTATATTTTCACTTGTTACCTCTGAATTATTGAATCAGACCTAGGTGACATGAAATGTTCAGCAAAATTATAATTCAAATACTCCTTTAATTATTGATTATTCTCACTGATTTTCAATCATTTTATATATTTTTCCATAGTATTACATTTGAATTTAACAGATCATTCTCTCACATGACAGACAAATATTCGTGAAATTATGATACATTTCTGGATGTATTTTTACAATCTAAATATGCTTATGTACAGAAACATATGTTTAAAAAACAGGTACATTGTGTTTTACTATATTTACAGTGATGTTATGTTGTTTTACCTTTGACATGTAAGATCACAGTCTACTCATGTAAATTTAATGATATCCTAGAAAGACAGTACAAAACTGTAAAATATACAGTAAGATACTTTGACATTACTATTTTTTGGAACAGTGTACTCCATGGATGAGTGTCAGAGCCTTCCTCAAATGGTTTGGGGATATTATACAATTGTGCCTAAAGTAATTAAACTAAACTGTAGGAAGTGTTGCACCTCTCCAATTTTGAGAGCAGATGTTTAATGTGATCACAATCAGTAACAAATTTCCCACGTGTGGGACTAATAAAGGTTATCTTATCTTATCTTATCTTAAGAGAGAGAGAGAGAGAGAGGTTCAGTCTCTTTGGGAGTCAGTTGCATCGTGTAATGTTGGGACTCAAACAGAGTGTTTGACATCCTCAACATTTGGTGTTAATTTAATGAGCAAACACAAGAAATCACATCAGTTACTCACTCTAATGTGAACCACATAGTTAGCCTGGTGTTACTGTGCTCTTATTACAAATTCGCACAAATCCAAAATCATTAAACACATTGCAGATGTCGGCTCGGAAGCAGCCCGACACAGCACGCTTGTTTCTGCACCCCGAGGCACCCTGAGGCCAAAATATGAATGGGTCGGTTGAGTTTGAGCTCTCGCTTATAACAGAGTATCTCAGGGGTGGGGAACAAGGGACGTGTATGACATCATGGCGACCACACAATCACAGCACAATCACAGTGGCTGCTTTCCCAAAATGTCTGCTAGTGAAACCTTTGAACATTTTCCTCTTTTGGATTAAAGACACCAAATTAAACATCATCTAGAATTTGGATTTCCAGATTAATTTTAGAGCAGAAGCATTTTGGGAAACCCAGATCAGATCACATGATGCTGGAAGCAGGAGCACAACCGTCTAATCGGCTTAGGCGTTACCTCCACTGGTCCTCCATTCTTGTTACTGGCTGGAATAGCTGTCTACACAGCAAACACAGAGGCACACACATCAACATCACGTACCAGGAGATATTACACAGGCTTTCATGGTAACAGTGACAAACCTGCAACAATCACGGAAAAAAGGAACTGATCTTCAAGTGGAGTCAAGTTTGCATGCAGATGGGTTTAACTGGCACTTAAAGTCTTTCCTTCAAACCGAGTCACTGAACAACTATTATGGATCATCCCGTTCATTAAATAGTGATAGTGATTTAAGGATGTACTAATTTATTCAAGAAGAAAGGTGGATTAATAACAGAGATTGTTACTGAGCAGGACGTTATAATATATAACTATGATGAAATCAAACAGGCCTTTTTGCTTCGGGGTTGTGATAAGCTACACTAACTTCCACATTAGGGGGTGATTCCAGTTCCTTTCATATTCATATTCAGGACAGAAAACACTGGAGTCTGCATGCAAACTTGTTTACTACATAGTAGTGCTGCACAGCGTAAGGGGAACATTTGGTCCACACACTCATGCCTGCCATAGGCTACATGCTAACATATACAAGTGTTATTAAAGCAGTAAAGCTCTGAGGCATAGTATGTGCAGCGGTGTTTTCACAAAGAGGAATGGACTTCAGACAAGCTGTCTAAACAGGGTGGTGGTTTTCTTTTCAGACTAACTCACACTGGATGTTTCTCCTCTCTTTGCTTCCATGTCCTCTCGGTCTCACAGTCTCCTCTAAGTAATTACTGTATGAGAGCGTTTGTGCTGTGAGGGCCTTTCTGAGCAGGTCTCACCTGTGTTACTATGTCGTTTGAACGGGTTGAGCGTCGCTTTGGCCTTGGAGGTCCAGTTGGCGGTGGTGGAGCCAAAGGAGCTGGAGGACAGAGACTTGCCCAGGTTGTCTGAGCTCACCTTCTTGGTGTTGTTGGTAGCTGTCTTACTCCAGTCTGCACGCGAGAAACAATCAATTATCTCCAGATTTTTAGAGAAGATATCAGTGGGACACAATGTGTTGTAGGGTTTTTTTTCAATATTAATGTTCCTCACTCTTACTGAAGTTCAGTGTCAGACACAATTACTGGACCTCTCTAATAATTCTCCACATTTTTCTTCTAGAGGAACATGTACAACTTTAGATTTTGACTAAACAATTCACAGTCAACATGAACTATATCTACACTATTTCCATTTTCAGGATTTTTGCAACTGAAGTTTAATTTGCTGAGATTAAAAATGTTCAGGATGTTTGAATAACACGTGAAATCATTATGCATATTTAACCTTTAAACATCACGTTTCCAGCTGTTTAGAACAATTCCCAACAACACCTGTTCAGCTGGCCTGGACAGAATGTGGACAGGTGGATGAAACCATTACAAATGACTCCTTCTTTTTCCAGTTGAATAATTCTCCAACGAAAGAAACATAATCTGTGGTTTTGATAACCCATCCAACTGTTGCCAAAACAAAGAAAAGGAAAATCCTGTCCTATCAGACTGAAGAGCTGCCAGCAGAACATAAAAAAGCAGGTCTAACTTTTACTTTCACAGCTTCTCAGGATGTTTTTAGGGAACCTGAACTGAGAGATTTTGGCTTTAACACAAACATATATCATGAACTCATTCCAACAAGTTTAAAAAGTCATCATAATTTGGATTTTTATCAAATGAAAAATAAATTAAATAAAGCTTTGTTTTGAGTTGTTTCTTTCCAAACATGTTTCAGCTGAAACATTCAGAGATGTTTCTGTATAAGTGAATAAACGGATCTCACACACGTCCATGTGAAAGACGTGTTCACTCACTGAAAACCTTCACATGTTAAAGCGAAGCAAGGGCTGGAGCATTCATCCTCTCTCTCCTTTCATAAAAGCACTGCTGGCACTAAAGTGGAGCTCTTTGGATTTGTGAGTTCAGTCACGTAAAAAGGACTTTTCAGGACATGACTGATAACAGTCAGTAAATACTGGATCTTTCGCCTGCTCTGAGGTTGTTCTTGTCATTCTTAAAGTGCTCTTGAGCATGAGGAACATCTCCTCATGTCAGTGGCTGTTTTTTCACTCGTTTCCAGTCCAGTCCTTGTACCTACTTAACACTACTTAATCATTCAAGCATAAAAAGGCTCCGAATTAAAGTCATGAATCAGTGTCATGTCTACACATGACAGACATCTGAGGAAAGAACCTGTTTTAAAAGAAGATGAACAGTATCTGCCACTGATGTCCTAAACAGGCAAACATCCAGCTCTCCAGGTTGTATTTCTGTGTATTTATGCATCTATTTTCTATTTTCCAAGCAAAACTTTATCTGTGGTTGGAGACTTTTGCACAGTAATTTTTTGGCATCAAGTGAAACTCGGTGATTTCTCTTAAATGAAATGGCACCCGGACAGCACATCCTGAGACTGAGCGCACCTGGAGGACTTCCTGGGTTTATCTTTTTTATTACCTATGAAGCCGTGGCGACTTAGCTTTTATATTTTTAATAAAACGTCCTTTTTTTTTTTTATGCTGCCGTGGGAACCTGGCAGGGGTCCGGCAGACAGATCTGAGAGGGGAGACGTGAACTGGCCTTGACCTGAAAAAGGCAGACAGACAGATGGGATACCTGAGTTGTCTGACAGCTTGAATCGGCCACAGCAGAGGTATCTCCTCCACTGCTTCTGCACATTTTCTTTCAAGGCGCAGTGGAAAATAAATATGAAGAGACCTGAAAAAAGACAGGTAGAAACAGAATGAGTTATTCTACCACAGCAGACCTGCTGACAGGTAAAAATAACTGCTTGGGTCACTTTACAGTAATCGTCTCTGCACAAACCTGCTCTATAACCTTTTATCTTTACACATAACACAACTCAGCACACGGATTAAACATGTTCACACTATCACGCTATGCGGTCACTTCACCTTGCAGCGAGTTGAAGATGGAGAAGAGGTACATGAACGTCAGCTTGACCGGTCCCCAGGCAAAGAAAGCGAACCCCCAGGTCATTCCCAGCAGGAAGGTGAGGCTGATGGCGCTCCGTAGGTTTCGGAGAACCTGGATCATAGCAGGAGAGAATTTTAAAGCGTTAAACATTCCCTCCTTTCCTTGTCTCCTTAGTTTACTTCCTTTTCCAGAAGCAGACATGAGAAACTTCATTAATGGTGTACAGTAACTCTTTCCTCTGTCTCTGACAGCAGCCTTAAAACCATTTAGATGTTTCAGACTGCCTTAAGGCTGCTGACACCTGTTATGATATGGTTGTTATTATATTGCAGGAATGTCAGGGTTAACTTTTAATTCAGAGAGTTATTACAACCGACAGAAAGTTTTTTTTAAATCATGAAACAGTCTCAGTCCAGATCACTGGGCATGAGTACAGACCTCTTCCCGCAGCGTGCGGTTGCTGCGTTTGCCGTTGCGTCCACAGATCTGCAGCATCACCACGACAAACATGGCCATGTTGAGCAGAAACACCAGGCAGAAGTAACCGACGCAGGTGGTGTAGAAGACGGCTTCATTGGTAATCCAGCAGCTGACAAGGAAACACACACATGCCCATTCAAACTATTAAAGAGGGATTTAAGGTTTTTTCACACATCATCCACTTTATTATAATGAAACTAAATTCAGCCTTAATCAATTTGAAATGCAGTAAACTAAGACGAAGTGAAAGTGCACTGGTCATCCCGTTATAGTAAACCCTGCTCTGAGTGTTAGGACTGAGGGTTGCTTTAAGGTGAGATTTTGTGCAGCTGTTCAGTTTGATCGTTTTTGGGAGTTTTGCAGGATAACAGACAGAATCAGCTGCAGGAGCTCAAACACGTCAGTGCCATGCACACAGCGGTTTTTAACTCGAATCCTGAACAACTTGTTGTCCTTTCATCATAAACTTGGCACCGTGGAGCAGTTGTGCTAACGATGACGCCTGCATGTAACAAGGCTTTTCTTTTGTTAGCTAACTGACTGATTAAGCAACACTCTGATAAATGAGTTATTCAGTGACTTAATCAAATCCTGATTTTTCTGACAAGAAATCATCACGTTCATATTTAGTGACGTGGTTTGTAGACCTGTTATTGAGATTCTGGGCACACTTACAACTTTGACCCTCCTTTGTATTCTGCTGCTTTGTACGCGTCTTTGTCCACCGCAGCGACAATCACAACCAGCACAGCAGGAAGACCTGGAACACACACAGCACGCCGTCCGCACGTTAACGTCAGTGTCCCGGGTCTCTTACACTTACATCACAATCACAGACTGAAATGGCATCAAACTGTTTTATCTTGTAAATTAAACCCACGTCCTCATATCAAGACAGAAAAGTATTCAACAATTATCTAACGAGGTAACGGCCTCCTCTTTTTAGTGTATGTTTTTGTGCATATCAGCATCATCTAATCCCAAACAGCTCAGAGAAATTAAAATTGCATCTCCAGTCTCAGGAGGATGATATAAATCTCAGAAGATATTTTCTCGGAGGAATGTTCGGTGCGCTGGTGCACATCTGTTCAGGATAGTAAAAGGTTTACATGCACTTAGACCTGTCTGTAAGAGATTATTAATCATACTCAACAGGAATGATGTGAAGCTGAAGCTGTGCTGTGTGTTTTTGCCCTGAGACACCCGCAGCTTCACAGAGTTCCCGACCAAATCCACCTCCAAACAAAGACTTGACTTGTGCACAACAGTAGGAGCTTCAGTAATTATTAATCATAAATTATTCTTGATGCAGAGAAATGCTAAACCATGTTGGACACTTTAACTTTATTCATGATCTTTTGTTGTCTTTGTGGGTCTGTGTGGATCAGCAGTGGGTGACTCACCCCACCCCACGATGCAGAACTTCAGGATGTACCGGCGGATGTAGGTGTTAAAAACTTTGACCAGAGCGATGTACATATGGACCGATTCTAGCCCCATCCAGGTGAAGGTGGTCAGCAGGAAGTAGTGGAGGAAAATGGCCACAGCCATACACAGCCCATTGTTTTCCATGGTGCTCAGCCAGCTGTCCAGCAGGAACACCATGTTGAGAAACAGCAGGGATGTGCTGAGGTTCATCAGGATCTTTGACGGGTAGTCACGCCGCAGCTTCCTGTGAGGACAAGAGGAGGAAAGCACAAAGTTACATTCTGATATTGTCGAGAAATATATTTGCTGCAGTTTTCCAAATATTCTCATCATTCTAGTCAAAGCCGCATGCAGCAGCTGAGAGTTTCTCAAGTTTCTCTCGGGTTTCCTGCTCCAAATATTTCTGTGACTTTGAAATTTATTGGTGATTCACAACATTTGAGCTGAAAGCCTTCAGAGCACCGTGAGCGTGACCCATGTGCGCTCCATTTACCCAACACAGAGCCAAAAACACACTAAATGTCTTTATTCGTGCAACACTGACATCAATGACATCACTGATAAAAGTGATAACAGTGATGCATGCAACCCTCTGTCCTCCACACCATCCCACGCCTCCTTTTCGGAGTACAGGTGTTCACACCTGGGACAACAGGCTCTGCTGATTAGTGTCGTTTGCACTCATGTAAACCTGGGAAAGATGACGGTTTGGGTTTAAACAGACTCTGTATAAACAGCCTGCATTTTGAACAATGAGAGCTTGGCTCTGGGATTTAAATGCGAAGCCAAGAGAAACAAAGGAGTGGCATTTATATCGCACTGTTTTCGTCCTTCTGACTCTGCAAAGTGCTTTTACAAGTTTAATGCAGCATTTTAAGAGCTGAAAGAGAGCGACCCATGCTGCTTTTACTGTAAACCCAGAGGTCACAGCACTGGAGCCAAAGGACATGTCGTGAACATCTGTGAGACACCATCAGCTCCGAAAGAGCAGCGGTGTTTCACACTCTGGGAGGAACAACTCGAGGAAACTACAGATGATGGAAATCTAGTCTTCCAACACTTTGTGTAGTTCTGCTTTAACAGACTGACTCGCTTTTGTCACCAAGGTAACAATGACATCATTGATGGAAAACATGGATGAGGAGAGACGATAGCCAGGCACTGGAAGCTGGAGGGTTTGTACTGCAGCCGAACAGTGGACTCACTCGAAGGCGATGTACGTGAGCAGCGTGGCAGCAGAGAAGATGGCGGAGATCCCACAGCCGATGTAGCTGATGAAGGTCAGGATATTGTTGTTCTTTTCATCGATGGAGGCCGAAGTCTGAGAGATGTCCTAAAGAGAGAGACGGCAACGACTACATGATGTCAGAATGAAGGAAACGCACATGAAGGCCAGAGGGCAACCATGGAGACCATCATGACCACAACAAAAACATGAAAGGATCCACACAACGTGACATGAATGTGGCGCCCGTGCCAGGACGTCGGAGTGACAGGTGTGTGAGGACAGCTTGGACACACACACTCACAGGAACACGGCGGTCTTACCAGGAGGACACCGAAGTGTGTGAGGTGGTTGCACAGGCAGACGGTTTTGTTGGCCGTGGATTCGGTGGAGTCTTTTTTGCAGCCTTCTTTGTTCCAACCTCCAGTTCCATCTAGTGGTGACACAGAGGCATTACAGCAAAGTCCCCTCAACACGAAATGAAAACGTGTAATTAAACAAGATTGATTTCTTTCTAATAATAAAATATAATAAATGTTTGGGTTTTTTTAAATAATGAATAAAGCACTGCTCGGGATTCAGGAGCTCGAAATATTTCTCTGAAGTTTCTGCAAAGTTTGAGGGCGGCTGGTCCGAAGCCAAATATCTGTACTGAGATAAGACTGCGCACAAACGTCCTCTCCAGTAATTACTGCAGTACTTGAATCTGTTGGTAATACGGCCTGAAAAGAGGCTAAATGTACCAGAATTTTGTGCTGAAAGAGCAACCAGACCAGAACGTCAAAGTAAAAGTGCAGCAGGACAGAGGTGTGACGAGCTGTAACAGCTGCCGACTCCCTTCTCTGCAGATCTGAGGACCAGTGATGAATCTGAGGTGAGCAATGAGACGACGGACAGACTTACCGTTCTTAGTGAAGTCCCAGAAAACGCAGACCAGATTCCCAGAAGCCTGAGAGGACAGAAGAGCAATGACTCAGCAGCAAGTTCAAGTAAGCAGACACTCAGAGCCACTCGTGACCATCACACCTGGCTCATTTCTGCATGATTTTCTGACACTGTCATTTCAAATCCTTCAGCACATCTCCAGGAACTACATTCTTACTGACAGTTTCAATAATATGGATTAATAACGTTAAAAAATGTATTAATAAACCTCAGAAAAAGGGGAACATGAGAAGCATAAAGGTCATTTATATGAAACAGACAACACAATAAAGCACAGATCAAAGAAAGGAAGTGAAAAGAGTAACACGAATATATAAATAATGTTTATAAAGTCCAAAAATGGAACAGAGAAGAAAGGAAAAAACGTGAACGCTCACCTGCTCAGAGCGATGAGCGATCTCGATCCTCACTGGGTCCGTCAGGTCGCGGATGGAGAAGTTCCCCACGCTGCTCGCTACTACGTAGCTGATCAATTCATTTTCCTCCTTTTTCTGAAAAACATGTCATGTTAAGACACCCTAAAACATCAGCCTTTGTGTGAATGTTACACCGTGACCTCTGACCTGGAAAAAACTGGGGCTGTTGAAGAACATGAAGCTGATCCTGGACAGTGTGTCGGCTTCGACACGAGAGACGCTGGACAGCAGAGAGGCGGGAAGTTTGACCTGAGCTAAAGGATTCGGCTGCTCAGACTTAGAATTAAAATCGATCTGAGAGGGGACAGGAAAAAGTCAAAGCTGAATCAAAAAACACAAATCCACCTTCTACAGGAGAAAGTTTTGACTTTCCCAGCCGTTACCTGTGGGTCAGACTTGTTTGGAGACATGAAGGCGGTGAGGGTCGTTTCGTTGAACATCGTCGTGTTGAGGGCCAGAATTCCCACAGCCAGATTCTTGGAATTGATCTTGATGGACGGACCATCAAACTGGATCTTCTGCACCAACTCGTCCATGGTCTTCAGAGCTCTGTGGAGGAGGAGAGAGAAGCAAAGTATTTCTACAATGATTTCAAAGGGAAGCAAAACCAGACAGATATTGATGAGAAAGTCAGAGGTGGCGTTTAACACGGCTGACTGAAACGCAGCTGAAAATGATCATGTTTGAAGGTGATTCATGTGAAACGGACTCAAACATGTGAGTCTCGTTTAAGTTTCAGTTTAATACTGAACTTTCCATCCTGCCAGCAAACTTTGTGGCTGAGAGTTCATTAAGCGGCAGAAAGGATCAACACACTGACTACATGCTAGCTGATGGCTATCGTAGAAATGGGACACGGCCTCCGCGCAACTGAGGGCAAACTGTCAGTTCCGGTGATCATGCTGAGCTGTTTTGCTGTTGGAGGTCAACTGTAAGTAGTTGTGGCATCAGCTGGTTGCCCAGAGGTTGAGCATGGAGCGCTCTGCAATCTCCAAGTGAACTTTTGGTGGAAGGCGGCCTGTGTCCAAACTGCTGCGGTCTCTCAGATAGGTTGGTGAAGCTTTGCAAATAATGTTCATGTGATTAATAAACACACACAAAACCATCACATAACAACCAGTCTGAGTCGGTCTGCACAACCAGTACAACCCGTCTATGGTGAAACTCACTGCAATAAGAGGCTCAACTCAAGTTTTATTCCGATGCCAATGTTAGGTTCTCATCCGCTGCTGTCACAGAGCAGTTAAATCTCCTACTTTCAGAAGCTACTGGACTCTGAATTTAAATGCTTAATGTAAATTTCAATTTAAAGTGAAAAACTTTGTATGGAGACAGCAAATGATTTGCAGTTTTCACCGATTTATTCCAGTTAATCATCAAATTATCAGAAACTGACGATCCAAACTGATAGCAGACTCTCCATCTTATTCTCAGTTTATCGTCATCCTGATGCTTCAAAGTTTCTTTGCTAACTGCTAATTTTCACAGACCTGGTGACATTTGCTGAATTTCTCCAGTCACCGTACTTCGTGGTGGTGTGTGAGTGATAATTTTACATTTTTCAGATGTTTTGGTTACAAAATCAAGATTTTAGCAGATCAACTCCCTGCAGGTCAACATGTGATCCTTTTTTATAAAAAACATGTGATCAACATGTGATCAGTCACTATTGGTCACCTAACAGCAGAAACAAGTGTGTAAATAGGAGTTTTTAATGGGATCGTATTAAAATGAGAGCACAGCTGAGTTCAGCTTTTACTGAAGCACAAAAGGAAATGTGAAAACAGTTTCCTAGACCTGAAGGATCTATGTGACTGAAAACTTTCTGCATTTCCTAATTTTCCTGCAGCGATGCAATTACAGAAACTCTGGTCAATCAAAGCTGAGAGTACAGTTAGCTTCATTAGCTATATAGCATGCTGGAAGTATGAATTTTCCTGCAGCATCATGAACACCAGCGACTGTAACGAGGAAATAACAGCAGAATGTGTGGGCCATTAATGCCTCAGAGTTTATGATTATCACATAGAGCTCATGACATGATTAAAGTTGTGGAGTAAGTACTTTGTGATATTCCTTCCACACACAGTTTTTGTGTGTTTCTCCGTGAATGCAGTGATTTTACTTATGTGTTTTCATGCAGCAAATAAAACCTGCCAGCGTGGGACATTCAGGGACAGCATGGAAAAGCAGAGTCCAGGAACAACAGAGCCTTCTTATTTTCAATAATGCTTTCTTTCTGTCATATCTCCTGTTCCTCTGGTGGATGTTCACCTTAAACACCGTTTCACATAATTAAGTCAGAGAACTGCTGGATCTGTTATGTCATATGTCCTCTGCAGCCAATCAGAAGAAAGCAGGTTTAAAGAGAGCTACCTTGTTTCAGAGGACAAACCAAACAATAATTGTGATCAAGCAAAGTGAATAAGACAGTAAACTACAGAACTGACAGTGAGTCAAAGTTAAGATGACAGCAGAAAGGAAAGGTTTCCTCATTTTGTAGTATGAAAACAGCAGCTGCTGTCAGTGAATGTGTCATCAGTGGGAGGTGAGCAGAGTAAGAAGTCTGTACTTGTCTGAGGCCGACGGGACTGTAACTGAGCCAATCATGACGTTAGAGATGATGGTGACGATGCTGGAGGCTAATGTGATGTTGATCTTGGCTACGTTCACTAGTTGTTCCACCTTTGACACCACTTTAGACACCTGGACACGGAGGACAAGGAGGACAGGAGGACACGGAGTCACTCTCCTGGTCACAGGAGGCTTGAGCGAACAGATGCCAGTGTAAACACTCACCTCTTTCTCATTCAGCTTGTTGTTGGTGAACACTTTGAGCTGCTCCGCTACATCAGATGCATTTTCTGCTCAAGCAACACACAAATGGTTCCATTTTGTCACTTTCTATCACAACTTTGTGATATATCACAGATTAAAACACAAATTCAGGTTCATTTTCCAGTTCTGTGTCATTTCTAGTCTATCTACTTATAATTCAGGTTTAAAATAGTTTAATGTATAAAGTCTTGAAACTGAACAAAAATCTATATATATTTGTCAAAAGTAAGTGAAAATTAGAGTTTCATACAGATCATCTTAATATTTTTGTTTTTCTTTTACAAATGTCAGATTTAATCACAGCAGCTTTAAAAGTGAATGAATATTTCTTTATATTTGTGAATTTATGTTAAATTAATTCTGCATGTTTGATTTTGCAGGATTATGGATCCTGATTAAATGTTATTGGAAGAAAAGCTTTTATCTTTCATAGTTCATTGTGAGATATTTATATTCAAACAGGTGTGAAAAAACATGCTGGAAGTACCCTCAGAGACCGTATGTCAAAAAGAATAGGTAAATAAGTATTTGATATATGAAACTAATTATTTGCAGAAATCATATATGTTACATATTTCAAACCATACGATTTTTGGGTAAATCAGAAATGGACGAGCAGAAAATATTGTAAAGACGTGACCCAGCTTATTATCTGAAACACACAAAGAGTGAATAAAATGTTTCCACATTGGAAAAGAACATTTTTAAATCTGTACTTACGCTGCGGTCTCAGACTCTTTAACTTTGCTGTTAATACTTTTATTTTGAACTGCGGCAGTTGGAATAACATAATTTAAAATCATGTATTTGCTTTTTTATTCATGCAAAAATAAAACAACTCAGATATTTAGCTGCCTATTTTTTTTTTTACACACAAAGCAAATGATGCATTGTTAGAATCAACGGTGTCGGCACGCCACGTCTACAGTCCGCTGTCGGATTGACTTTGTGTCTGAGCGTACCTGCTGACACTTGGATGGAGTCGATATCAGTGCAGTTGCTGCTGTTTGGATCTGACCAGTACGATGAGTAGTTCAGTGAACTGATTAAACTGGGAAAAGAAGAGGTTATCGATAAGACGTATAATTACTCAGCTTAAAGAAGTAGTCCTAAGTAAGTGAGCCGGCACTGCTGCAGGCAGGTTTTGTGGAGGAATGTGGAGGAAGTGCTTAAATATTGAACAGCTTAACAAACCCAATCCTGGTCACTCCAAACACACAGTTCAACATGCAGTAAAGGTAGTTATAGCACTCCCTGATTTTATCAGCCCACCCATCCGCCCCGACCTCCTCCCTACACTAACTCTATGACAATAACATCGCCTACTTCCTGTTTTAAGATGGTGAAGTAACATTTAAAGGGTTCAAATGGGATTTTAGCCCTGGTGTTTGCAGTCCGGAGTACGTGTGCAGCAGCGCTCTTCAAAGGTCCAACTGCTTCATTCAGACTTTATCATTGAGTCTGCTCAACAGAAATGCTGCTGTGGAAACGTGTGATAAAAGGAGCAGAATAACCAGAATTTTAGCCCCACTGTCTCAACAGTTAACCCCACTAAGGACCACTTCCTTCTGAGTCCACTAAGGACCACTTCCTTCTTTATGCTGAGGCACTCGTGGGCGTCTGAAGATGTCCTGCTTGTCGTATTAATAAATCATAGATCACCATGAGGTGTATAACATTACAGGAAGATGAATTAAGTCAATAAATCAACATCAAATGCTGCTGTTTCACTGAACACCACAGTGTCTCAGAAAGATCTGATTAAAACCACAGACTCTAACAAAGAAAAGATATAAGCTGCTTTTACTGCTGATTTTATCACAGTGGAGGTTCTTAAAATACATTCTGGGATATTTCATGCAGTCTTGATTAATGACTCTCCCCAGAAACACGAAAACCTCACGATGATCATGAGAACAAAGTGCCTACAAAAGATGGATATGAAATAAATAACAGTTCGTGAATATAAGTGCAAATCCTAATATTTGCCTTGAACCTGTGCAAACGTGCTCGTTTCAAGGATGATGAAGGATTATTGTTAAGTGGAAAATAAGAATATGGAGCTGGAAATATCGCAATCAAATATTCGTGTTTGGCTGCATTCAGCTCATGTTTTGTGTGTGTTCGTGTTACCAGGTCCTCCATTTCTTGTTGGGGAAGCAGGGCTGGTACCGAGTAACGGTCGGTCTGGTTTCAGGCCAAGGCGGGTCATCCGGACAATTTTCTTTAAGCAGAAAAAAACAGAGTGATTTCACAGTTTTGAAGCAGACATACATTCATATAATGAAACAGGAAAAACATCCAGGGCACAGAGTGATCAGAGAAGGCAAACAGACAGACTTTAGACAATAAAATCCACAACAAATCAAATCCACAGAGTTGTGTGAGTGATGTGCAGAAACCATTCTTCTTTATAATCTCCGGTTCTTCTTTTTCTGTGTTTAGCGTTCAGTGTAACCTTCTCACCAATCCGTTTGACTTCCACAGAGGCGCTCTGGATCGCCACACCCTCTGCCACGCTCCCCTGTCTGAGCCGGGCAGACGCATCATCGATGAGGCTCAGGCTCTCGTTGGTGATCTCGGTATAAACCAGCAGACCACGGCACTCGTAGCTGCAGCAAAAAGAGAGATGCCAGAATGACCTACCATCCTAAACACCTGACTTCTATGAGCTGGTGAGCACATAATGACAGGAACCTGCAGAGTTAAACAGAATCATGCTACCTGCTCAGGTTTCCTGCAGTCTGTGGACTCAGCTGAACACTGGAGAGGGAAAAGAAGAGAAGCAGCAGAGATGAAAGACTACAAACAGAGAAAAATGATAAATGTTGCATGAACACAGTAAAGTGCCTGCAGCCAGGAGGAAGCACATAAGTCAGACTTTTACTGTTCACCTCAAAATATGACCCAGGTGCGCAGAGCCTTACTGCTCAGCTTTAAACACCTCACACATCTGCACTCGTGCTCACAGGAGCAGGACAGTAAACTTCATCCTGGCGTGACCTGTTGCTCTCACAGGTCTAACTGTTTTTAACCGTTTCTTTTTTCTCTCCTTGATGTAGCTCATCTTTTTAGCTATTATGAAATGGCTGAAGACGAGCACAGACCCAAACAGCATGACCCATACAAAAGCACCTTTGCCCTAGGTCGTGTGCACTTTGTGTGATAGCTGTTTGCAGGATTACCTGATGTTGTCCACGTAGACTTTGTGGATCCAGTCCTGAAAGGTCTGATTGAGCTGTAAAAATAACAGATCGGGTTTGAAGTCTGCTCAGCACTGAATATTAAACTACTGCGTTGGTGTGAAGAAGCTAGGAAACTTTATGTACCTGCTTCACGAGTAAAAACTGTTCCAACAAATCTAAGTCATCGCTTGTTCAGGTAAAGGTGAGTCTTGCTCCCGACCTCTGTATTCTCCTAATCTTCATTTCTTTAGTTCAGCAGCTCAGAAAATTTTTTCACTCCCGTGTTATCTTAATTCACTCTCATTAAATAAAATATGACGTTAATCTTGTTTATCACAGACCTAGAGGTGAAGTTTGAGTTCTGTTCAATAATTCTGCACCGGTGTTTTAGTGAACTCATGTAGTGTGGCTGTTTTGTCTCCCCCTCCTGGCAGTGAGAGTGATCGCACATTTGATCTTTTTGTTTTTTAGATATTCTGACACTTTTTGTTGTTTCCATTTCATTTTTATCTGCAACATCATACACTTTCTGCTAGCTGCTGTAGCTACACCACCACTATACCAGCCACCCAGAGTTTAGGTGTAAAACCATCACTGCCAGTGCAGGAGCGCTGCCACAGACATCAGATATTAAACTATGTTGTACTGAGAGAGAAGATAATAACTGGAAGCGGTTCTGAAATTTTAGTTTTTTTCTGTGTTATGTTTTGAATAAAATACATTTTACACAGTTTTTTGACTTTGTATTGAAAATCATATTTTAGTATATTTCTACGTTTGATAAAGTTAAGCTGCTCAGAGCTTCAACTAATTAAAATTATGAAAGAAAATCTAATGAGGTCTGTCGCTGCTGCCATGGTTACGCTCACTGAGGTCTGGACATGGATGAATAAGTGGAGTAAAAACTCACCCAAAGAGCCACGGCTGATTTAAGCGTCTCCCGTGTCGTCTGCGATCTGCTGTCATCCACAACAAACTCAAATCGGTAAAACTGCTCCTCTGCAGACCAAGGTGAGAGCACAGGAGAAAGAAAGAAGAGCACTTCAGATTCGATGTGCAACAGCTAATTCATACCGAGCCTGTGGCACATAGCAGGAGACGGCCCGAGCGGTTTGAGCTGATCGAGTTATGTAAAAATCTCATTTTGAAGTAAAATGATGAAAAATGGGAACACACCGCCTGACGGATAATAACGTCGGCGCTGAGGGGAGAGCAGTCATTCCCCTTTCTTTTTCAAACTGCACAAATCAAAGCGTCGAAGCAGGATTCGTGCAATTTGAATCTTTCTCAGGATTGTTTGACCCTTTGATCTGCGTTCTCACAAATCCACCTTAAAAAGGAATAAAAAGCACAATTATGAAGCAGGTACGTTAAAGATCTGTGGTGAAATGTAAATATTACAGAGTTTTGGGGTCTGAAATTTCCTGTAAAATTAATTTATTGTTACACAGACTCATTTAACTGAGTTTTTGTGTGTGTGTTGATTTCCTTAAAAAACAGATACTTGTAGAAAGTAACGACTAATGGAATTAAAACTGATTAAAGCTTATAAAAAAGGGGAAAAAAGAAAAAAAAAGACTTTTTAACCAATACTTTCGGTTTCAGAGGAGGCACATCCAAGCTCTTCCTGTAGGGCCCTCCATGCTCCTGCTATGCTTCACACCGGCCACGAGATGTCTCTCTAATATCTCTAATTGTTAGTAAATGCTGCTGACTGGAAATGAGACCTCCACTCCATCAGGTCTGGAGGGAAATCCTGCAGGCTGCTTATCTTTGGTTATAAATATACTTTTCAGAGTTTCAGAGCGCCGCTGATTGATTTTGAATATTTGATTTGATAGCAGAAAGTAGCATGCGGACGATGAGAAGCACCAAAGCAGGATGCCTCTACCAAGAAGCTGCACGGACTGAAAAACGAATATAAGAAAAGCAGAAAAACGATGTAACAAGTAAAAGGTGTTGGCAGTTTATCAGAGAGGAAAGAAAAACAGGCAGAAAGTAGACTACAATCCCTTTTTTCACTACAAGTACCAGGCTAAATACCAACATCTGATTGGTTAGCTAAACTCATGGTTAATGAACTACAATGAGCCAGAATCACTTTAAACCAATCACCAGTCTCAACTTTGATGGGAATCCCGCCCAATCACAGCATTTGTACTGACATCTATGATTCGAACTACTGACCTGCTCTGAAACCCAACCACCTGAAGTGAGTATTCAGTCTTAAAGTCTTTGTGTTTTTAAACCATTGCATTGATATTACAACTCAACCAAAGACTGACCCATAACTGACTGTACAACAGCTGAACATGTCATTCTGAGATTATTCTGATTATTCTATTATAAGATTATCCGTTACTGGCAGCAGGAGCTTGGTTTCTTTGGGCCGGGCCAACAATGATATCAGCTGGTAAGGTCTGAATCGCTGTCACCTCAGATTAGGGAGGAAGTGTTGAATGGGGACCAGTAAAGTTCTTCAGAACCAAAGCAGGCTGGTTGAATGGAGTTGGTTATGGGAACACTGTGAGGTGGAAACACCATAAAAACACTTAATAATATGGACACAGGTGTCCGTATGCATTTGTAATGCTGCTCAAATCAAAAAGTTCTGATTCAGACCCTTTAAAAGACTTGAAGACTAAATACTGTATTTTTGTAATTTTGTAATTTTACTGACTATTTATTTTTATTTTCTACGACAACAAAGTTGTACTGTGTAACATACTATTCCCCGATGGCAGTCCACACTGACATGTAAAAAGAAAGCGTTGTTTACACCGGCAGGGCAGTGTGGGCCTGATGGATGGATTTGCCGTTGGGGATCCCAGACTGGGGTGCAACGTGGCATTTTTGAGGCCGCTGCTGCTGCCGGCGTTAGCTGATGGACTGAGAGCTCTCAATGGAGGTGTAGGAGAGGAGATCTTTGGGGTTATGAGATGCCAACCACTGGCAGCTGCTGGAGGCGTTGGGGAAAAGTTGAGATTGTTGTCTTTGATGTTGCCAGTGCCGTGGTCTTGGTTCACGTCCCCCTTCATTAAAGCTCCTGAGCTCTGGTTCCTGCTGTGATTCGACACGCTTGGACTTGAGTTCAAACCTGGCTCTGAGGCGGTTAAATTTGACTTTGCTGCTGTGTCTGCATTCACGTAACGATCTGGCCTGCTGCCTGTCATGCTGCCCTCCGACACATCCAGACTTCCTTTTTCTACGAGTGCACTAGCATCTTTAGCTGCTGTGATGTTGGTCATCGCAGCCGGTGCCACAGGAGAGTCTCGGAGTGCCACAGCAGTGGTTGAATTAGACTCAGGTATATATTTAAAGCCTGCTGTGTTTGTGGTGTGGTTGTCTCTCCCAGGAGGTAAGAGCTCATCAAGCCCAGAAATGAAGCCATGATTTGCGGTCTTGATAGAGAAGCCAGTGGGGGATCTGGAGGTGGAAGAGGGGGTATTAAGGTCAGAAGACTGCAGGGGGGTTGGAAGAACCAGAGCAACATTCGGTTGTGATGATGTAGCAGAACCAGGCTGATAACAGGATTCAGAAATAGGACAGGGAGTATTCTGCATATCAACAGGAGATGAGAGAGAATTCAGGGCAGATTGTGGAGTTACATGCTCATTAGGGTGATGGCCTGTTACAGCGTTTAAGATTACAGCAGCTTCGGTGCTCACAGGTGAGACATGCTCATTAGCAAAGTGTATCTTTGGAACAACATCTGCAGGGTTAAATGGAGCAGAGAGATGTGATAATCTCCCACCAGCAGTTTGCTTATTTGAGGCCTCAGATATCAAAATGCCGACTAACGTAGACTCATTTTGTGGCTGAGAGTGGTTTGTAAACTGTGATAAAACCTCCTCCTGGTTAGGAGATACAAGCGGGCGTGACTGGATGGACTCCGTGGAAACTTGGCCAAAAGAAAGAGATCGAGTGTTTGAGATAAACTCCTCAACTGGCTGTGTGGTGGGTCTTTGTAAGGATTGTGCTGCTGTGGGCTGCAGGAATCTAACAGTAGGACGAGTGGGTGACAAGGACCCAATTTCTGTGTTCATCATGCTAGCAGGCGCTGCTGGCCATGTCGCCTGGCTGGGGAGGAGAAAGGAGGATGAAAGGGTGGAGACAGAGGGTGAGACAGGAGGACAGGTGTATGACAGGTGCTGAGATGGAAGAAGAAGTGAAACACTTTCTATGAGAGAAACAGAAGATGACATGGAGGGCGAAAGGACAGGAAGCGAGGGTGTGAAGAAACTCAAGATTGGAGATTGCTGCCACGGACCCCTGGTGTTGAGCCCATCACTCCTAAAGTTCTGAGTGTGTGCCTGACTGTTAGAGTGTGTGGGCAGCTGTGTGTGTGCTGAAATGTGTGTCTGGATCCGACTGCCGGGTTGTACAGTGTTAGCTTGTGTCAGGCCTGAGACGTGTGTTAGATCCATCCCCGGAGCGTGCCGGGGGGCGGTCACACCAAGCTGTGCACTTGAGCTGTCGCGGTGTGCCAGCATCTGGGATGGATTCAACAAAGGCGGAGTGGAGAGACTTAATCCACTGTCATAGCCAGCAGGGGCCTGCGAGTTGGTCCGAGCGCCAGCAGCTCCATTCGCTTCTCCCTGGTTGTGTAAATGTGAGACTGCATGTTGCAGCCTCCAAGGATCTCTGTTAACAGTCGGGCTGGAAGAATCTCTCTCTTGTGACCCAGACAAAGATTTCTGAGTCAGAACGGTTTCCTCTCCCATCATCCCCTCTGTCTCACTGACAGAGTCAGTAAACAAAGGGATGTGAGAGCTCTGAGTTAAAAGGAAGACATTGGAAGATGATGTAGAAGAGGCAGAGGAAGAGGGCGGTTCTTGCTTTCCATCAATATTTGCCCTGAGCAGAGCCAGAGTGTGATCATGGCCCCAAATACCAGCTGTTGGCAGTGAGGTCAAGCCAGTGTCAGTGTGAAGCACTGAACGAGTTTCTATCTCGCTCAAATCTTTCTGATGAGAATAAACTAAAAAGGGTCTGACTGACAGGCTAGCTGCGTCTGAGGACGGCCACAAAACCACTGACAAATTTAGCTCCGATTCAGGAAACTCTAATTGTGACAGGGCTGGACCAAAGTCCGGTACAAGCGCTGCAGGACTGGATACCAGAGCCTCCACAGATAATCTTGAGGGAGTTGGGTTAGTGTGACTAAAGGAGTTATCTGAAAAATCTTCTGCATGGGTTAATGTATGTGATCGAGTATCAGGGGACAGGTTGTGCACAGTGGAGGGCACTTCATTTCTGTTAGCTTTAGATAAACCACTAGAGGACTTTTCTGCAGAGTGGTATTCAGGGTGCAGTGCACTATCAACAAAAGGAGACTGAGATTCAGCTGGGGCTTTAGAAAAGAGAGGAAATGACAACAAAGATGCTGTGTCAACCGTTGAGTCCTCAAAGTTCTTTTGAAGATTCGAGGACAGAAATGACAACACAGACACTGGCATGTGAGCAGTTTCTGAAAGCCTTCGCTCTGCACGCTGGGAAGACGATGGCAGGAGGAGGGAGGGGTACCGAGGAGCAGCAGAAGGTGGAAAAGGAACCAGGGTGGGCCAAAGGGGATCAGAGGCCAAGGGAAGGGTGGGGCTGAGTGGGGAGTACTGGGGTATGACAGTTTGAATGGGGGAGGCATGGGCGGAGGTGGCAGTAAATTCTAACTGAAAGAGAGAAAAGGGAGAAGTAGGAGGTAGGATACTGGATGAGGAGTAGTGAGGGCTCTGGAATGGCTCGTGAAAGGGAGGAGATGGAGGGGAGAGAATGGATGATCGATGGGGAATGACGTGCACAGAAGACTGTATGTGTGCATGTGCGTCTGTATATAAATTGTTAACCAGACTACTGCTGGCTACAGCTAGTCCAGCTTTACTGCCCAGAGGGTTTAAAGAAAGTGAGGATATCTGGGCCTTGTCTTCCTTCTGTGGCACAAAAGAGGAAAAGATTTGTTTGGGGAAAACCACCTCGGTGAGGAAAGAAGGGGAGCTTAGATGTGCCATCGGCAAAGAAGGTGTTGGCTGCATGAAGAGGCGGGATGAAGAGGAGGGAGGAAGGGAAGACGGCATTGCTTGCAAACTCAGTCTTTCCAGTTGTGCATAGGAACTTTCCTCTTGTTTCTGTCCACTTGGACCGCTGCTCTTTGGAAGCTCGTGGTGGGTTTGAGCTGTTGTCAAAGTCTGATTAAGAGTGCTGATGGATGTTTCTGGTACCAGTAGGTCTGGTGAGTGATCTTTAAAAGGCTTGATGCCTGCTGCTAGGATGCTGAGCAGGCTTTCTGAGCCATTATGGAAATGTGTTTGGGTGAAAATATGTTCACTTCCTCTTTCAGAAGGAGTTGAGGGTTGAATGAAAAGGTGGGAAGCACTTTGCGGGTCTGAGTTTCTGGCATCAGGTCCAGTATTGGGTTCTTTGGATAAGGCATCAAATTGATATAATCTATAAGGACTCCTTTCCCCTACAAGTTCAGTCATGTCATACATGAATGGCTCAGAGCCTGATGAATACTCATTATCCGGTATCTCCTGATCTGTCAGGTTACCCGCAGCAGATGTTTGGCTTTCACCACCACTCATGTTCAGGAGTGACCATGATGAAGCAACAGGTTTGTTCTTCCTAATGCCAAGTGCTGATAATGATGACAAAAACAACGACGATGATGATGATGACAGTGGTGCTAGCCCAGCCGCAGCAAATGCCTCACTTTTATTCTGCTGCAGAGGTGACCCCTGAGGTGAACTTGAAGCATGAGATTCAGGAAGGGACTTTAAGTCCTGAGTGGTGGTAGAGACCTCCGTTTTGGAGGCTGACTGGTGAAAAGTTTTTGGTTGGGACGTAACAGAAGAAATATTTAGATGAATGGTTGCAGGCGTCGAGTCTTTCAACCCATCTGTGTCTCTAAATCCAGTCGTTGGTGTGAATTTAAGCCTGGCTGTGGATTTGAGATCAGCTAATGGAACAGCAGGTTTTGTGATGTGAATCTCCACCCTAGGTGGTGCTTTAGTGGTAGCTTGATGTCTTCCTCGGTTTGGCCTCTTCCTCAAAGGGGTTGAAATGTACCCCAGGGAAATCTTGGATCTTCGATACCGTGGAGGTCTTTGGAAGGGAGCAGGGGGTCTAGGGCGGGTAGCTTCAGATGGACCAGAGGAGCCAGGGACTGAAGCTAAGAATCTGGATTGATGAGCTGAATGATGGGGACTGGGGATTTGAGCAGGGGGATTCAAACGACTGGACGTAAGAGATCTATGAAGAGAAGCTCCTCCAGGAGGATTGCGAAAAAACGCAGACCTGGTTTGCCTGATTTTGTGGACTAAAGGAACTGGATGTCTAGGGGTTTGGGAAAAAGAGAGTACAGCAGCAGTAAATCCAAAAGTCTGTCTTCTGAGGTAACCAGCTGGCCAAACAGTCAGGGACCTGGACTTCAAGGCCATTGGCTCAGGTTGCTGAAGCATAATTTGAGTCTCCTCCACTGTCACCGGGATATGGCCGATCGAAGCAGATGTAATTATAGTAAAAAAGCAAGTTACATACAATAAATGAAGGTAAAAAATGCATTTCAAAAATAAACCACTAATATAGGACACGATAGATTTACATAAGCCATCTCAACATCCTTCAGTCACAGACAGTATTGTAGGATTGTACAGTGATTACTATGTCTGTAACAGCGATATGAAACAAAGGTTCTGTGAGTGCATGAACCATACGAGAAGAAACCAAAGCAAAAGATATGACTATGACTATAACTAGGTTAGGCTGATTAAGCAGTTAAAGAGCTAAAAAAGGAGAAGGAAACAAAAAAGACCCCCAAAAATAAAGTTTCACGGGCCTTAGATCCTGCAGTGCAAACACACAGCTATTAGCAGAAAAGCCTCACATATTCCACAGGAATGATGAGGAGTGGCTAACACTGATCTTGGTTTAAGAACTAGACATGGATGTGTGAATGTTACCCCAGGAAGAAGCAGCAGGAACAGCTATGTTAGTCTCTGGTTGGTTAGTAGTCATGAACTGCAGCTGGCCAGATGTTTCTGGAACAGTGTGTAGAAGAAGAAATGAGAGCAGGGACTAAAAGAATTAAACATGCTGAAGAAGAGTAAGAACAAATCAATGTATTAATAAAATATTTACAGGTTTTGATGAAATAAAACATTTTAAGCAAGTATTTTTCATCTATAGTACTGTACAAAAGTCTTGAGCCACGCCTCATTTCTTTATATTTTGCTTGCAATGAGCAGACTTGGTGGTCTTGAGCAGTAGTTCTCCAGCTTTCTGAAGATCTTCCAGAGTTTTCTTTGGACGCTGGCTGCTTTTTTCAATCCCGTGCTTGTAACTGATCATCCTCAGGGGAATGATTTATTGTTCGGTAACTTACATCACACTGACCTGTGAATCATTCAGTTCAATTAAAGTATAAAAAGCACCTAATTAAAGGGAAGAACCTGAGTTTTGCCTGAATATAAAAGACAACCTAACAAAGAACCAGTTGGAAACTGTATCTACACTCAATTTGTTGCTATTTACCTGTCACAAAAGCAAACCATTAATCCCCATTTGGGAGTACAAAAGATGAAGCCTGAGGCCTAAAACTATCCTCAACAGTATATGACAGTCAAGATCTTAAGACACAGGAAATAAAGGCCACGTCCAGATAACCAGAATCAACTTTTTGGGGACACGTTTATGTTTATAAGAGCTGAGGCTGTGGCACAACAACATCCTATCATATACAGTTTCTGTATCTGCTGCATAAATACTACTGTTAAAAATCCATGCAGTTAGACAGTGACAGCATTATTGCTGCCAGTTTTGGCAATGGTATTACTATTCCTCTTACCATGCAGGGTGGGGTTAGTATCTGGATGGTTAGTGGGAAAAGATGAAACAGCTGCCGTGCTGCTGGTTGGCTGTTGGGCTACAGGAAGTAAACAATCACAGATTATCAGTCATCTGAACTGACACATGCTGTCGCTACATCGCTGCTTCATAGAGCTTCATATAGAAATGCCATATTTCTGATGTAATGTGGTATCAGTGATCAGTGTCACAAATAAACTAGAAACAAAGACTGATTAATATGGATACGTCTGTTGGTACATCCTTCCTGCTGTCGCCAAAAAAAGCGTGCATGATATATGTTATGATGCCAGCCGCTGCATGTTGTGAACACATAACATAAATCAAACTAAATTCTTTGAGCTGAACGTAACAGGTTAATGAGCATGAACACCAAACTCCACCACATGTGGAACAAACTTCCTTTGTGCTCCATTGGGCCGTCCTTGTACAGTAACAGGTGAGTGGCCCTGCAACCTGCAACCATCAAAGGTTGGACGAGCACAGGGCCTCACAGTGGACCGAACGCACCCAGAAAAGTTGGTGTGAACGTACCTGTGCACCCTCAACTGTTTTTTTAACAACAGTCACAAATGAGCAGGTCACAAAATATCCAGCAACAGTAAAATAAAGTGTAAATATAAATGTAAAGTATAAGGAACTGCAAGCTGGAATCAGTTGTGTTTTGGGGTGTGGCTTTTATTGTAAGGATTAAAAGGCAGCTATAGAATGGAGCCAGCAACATATGAACGTCTGCATTAGATGTCATCGGGACGTTTGTGAAAAAGAGCTGCTTTTTGCAGGGAAAACAAAAACACACAGTGACACTGACAGAATAACAACCGATTCAAAATGCTCACAGTGGACTACATCCCATATTAATGCGTTCAAAATGCATCAATATGAGAACAACAGCTGGTAAAACAAACCTAAACTGTGGAGACGTCAATACGATGCTGTATGCTTTATTGTAAGTTGAATTTAAGTTTTTGGGTTTTGTCCTTCCGTCTGTACCACCAGTCACTTATATTATATATACTAAATATATATTTGAACTATTAGTTCCTATTCTCTTTGCAGATATTATCCACTAAAGGACGGAACAATGAACTTGTACTCAAAGCTATGCTGTAGTTTCTTCATGACCTTATCTTTTTGGGGTGTATTTGGTTTGATGTGTAAGTCTTCAGTAAAACATTATACATCACTGAACTGACTAAAGCATGTTTTATATTTGTGGTAATTTATGGATCTAAGTGAAATTTTCAGAATGCATAAGCCATATGGATGGTGTGGTTTTTGGATACTGATGAAAAACAATTTGGTTTTTGGAGACCTGATGAGTAACTGCGTTATGAGTGGACTCATTACCTGATTCATAGCATGCATGTGTGAGATGTCTAATAGCCAAGCATCACTGATTGGCTGAATACTAAATGTATGTATACACTGTTTCTCTGTAGCTGACGAAGTTCATACAGACAGAAACACTACAACTGAACAAAAATAATGGTTAGCGGGATGGTGTGCAGGGGTTATATCATATATTTCTCTACAAAACTATTAGTCAGTGAGCTTAACCTGGATGTTAAAACTGCAGAGTAAGAGCAAAGTGAGAATAAAATGTAAAAAGCTTCCAGCGTGCTATTGATTGGAACGCCACTTTCCAATTGTGCAAAGAAGCAAATCTGACTTGTTGGTACCTCGCTTTGTATCTGTGAAAGGACCCATTCACTTCAAGGCAGTGAAAGACCTTAAAAGCCACTTCTTCTTCTAACTACCCGTCATTACAGCACATTCATGAAAACATAAAAACCTCACTCAGTGACAATTTATACGAGTTTTTCCACATGTGTGAGTTTTCTCTCCTTATTCTAAGACTAATTTGAATCAAATCCATTACTGGATTGTAAAATATGACTACATAATTATTTTAGTTGGGATAAAAACTACAATATTTTGAACTTTGAAGTCACATCATTTGGGAAAAAAAGTAGTGTTTCGTGTGATGGTTACAAAATCCTGTGACCATTTACCATCATGTCCACTTGGATTTGGGTTTTAGTAGCAGCTTTTTAATCTTTCTTTAAAAAAAAAGATTAATTACAACAAAAACAGCCGTTAACAGAGTCATAAAGAAGGGCAGCTAATGACAACACTGTATATGAAGATAGTGTTAGCTACCTTACCATGTGCTGTGCTGCTGGATGCAGAAACATTAGTATCGGTAGATGCAGTGGTAGGAGCTCTGGTGGTGGTGGTGATGGTAGTATTAGGCAAAACTGATTAGATCAGATTGGATTATGTCAGTAACACAAAAGTATCTTGGATTCAACGACACATTAATGATGCATTATGAGAAATGTGAAACTTGCTGACTGAACAGGTTATTCTAACACAAAGAACGGTTACCACTCACTGTTGAGGTCAAAGGTCGACTGCCAGAACAATAACTGGTACAGAAATATTCTATCTATGCTGTTTCTCTAACACCACAAATACCACTAATTAAAGATTAAATGTTATGTAGTCACAGGAGAGGTAAACTTTTAATGTTAGGAATCACAAGGCCGTTGAGTCGTAGAATTCACCTGCATGGTTAGCAGGTAAAGACTAAACTGTTGTTGTCCTGCTGGTAAGGCTGCACGCAGTGTTTAACAGGACTGCATAAATCCTGTGAAGATTTTCTTCTTCATGTGAATGTCTGTAGATACAATAAGCTATGTGCCAACCTGAAGGAAGCCTATGATAAAACTTAGATGTGTAATTGTACTGGTATTTAATTTTCATGACTAGACTGGGAGGGGTCCACCTGAAAAGGTGGCCAAATTATTTAGCCTCATGACATTTGGGAGATAAAAGTCCTCATATAACTTTCAAGTAACAATTTCTCTATGTACACACAGTGTATATGTGTTTCTTGGAACCCATTGATTAGTCTTATGGATTAGCGTTTCGAGGTAATGGCCATTTTTGGGGCTTCCTGTTCAGCCTGTTTAATCATAAATTCAATAGTTTAGGGGGACACACTCATTTATTATTATTTTTGTTAGGTTTTGCACAAGAATCAAACATGAAAGCAGATGAAGCCTTACCAGAAGAGGAGGGGCTGGTTGCAGCGGTGGCAGTGGTACTGATGATAGAGGTTAGAGGCATGCGAGTGGAGAGGATGCTGGGAGATGGAGTGATGGTAGAGAGGACTGATGATGACAAATAAAAGGATAAGGCAGGACGAGAGGATGACACATGCAAAAACAAAGTGGTTATAATGCTAGCGCGAGCATGTGCTTTTTCCCAAAGTCCAGTTTGAGTGCAAATGTTCCAGAAGGTCTAAAACTCTCACATGCACACATTACAAACAGATATATATAATGTAAGCTGCACATATCGGTGCTTCATTAAAATTCCATTAAGAATGAAAAGTTCTTATTATCCTAATCAAACACAGAGAGCTGATTTTTCATAAATTCCTGGGAACGTTCATTTAGAGCTACAACTTTTCAGTAGGAAAAAGGACGACAGAAAGGTTAATTGACTAATGAAAAGTTTGATGAACTCCATCTTCAAACGCAGCAGTAGATAATTTACTCGTCTGTCAAGCGGACGGGTTCATCAGAGCTGAATTAGTTGAGTATTCTCACAGGTAGTTAATGAATAAGAGAATGACCAAACTGATCTTAGAGGGTTTTATTTTTCAGAGGGGCAAAATAGCTTCAAGCTACTTTTCATGGCTTCTTGGAAGGTCAAACATGGCAGAGCTAAAAAGGTTTGAGATTTTTATGAGGGAAATCTCTCTGAAAACCATTAAGAATAACGGCTTTATGGTGATGAACTATAACTGAGTTCCATAAAAAAGGTCTTTCTTTGTGGATGTTGGATGAACCCTAAAAGGTTTATCCTAAATTAGAGTTAGACGAAACAGAGGAAAAAAGGGGAAGCCTCTACAGAAAAGGTATTTGACTGAAAAATCCAGAAGCTTAAAACCAACCAAAAATGTTTAATAATCATTTAAAAAAGATGGAAGAAAGAAGGGAAAGTAGGGGGAGGAACCGCGAGGTGATGATAAAGCAAAAGCACTGAAGGGAACAAAAATAGCACAGGGAAGTGGAGAAGGTGAAGATGGAAAGGAAGGACAGAGGCTGCATGAAGAGGAGGGTGGCTTACCGTGGGTGTTGGCATTAGTAGTGTAGATGGTGTTAGTGGAGTCAGTGGATGAGGTGGCAGGAGAGGAAACAGCTGGTGGTAGTGACAATGTGATGGGATGAGAGAGAAACAGATGCAAAGGATGATAAATGGATGTGATGAGGAATGAACATCTTAAATGTACACAGTAGGGGTATAGGATCTGGGCTTCTCAAGTGTTCTCAGCATCGTTAATAAAGAATGCAAATTATTCAACAGTTATGTAGTCATAATGATAAAAGCTCTCTTTTTTCAATCAAAGCTGACTGTGGGTCTGTGTACCACTTACAACATAATCACACTAACCAGCAGCAACCAACCAATAAGTGATGTGGATTTAACAGCTTAGACTGTGACTGCTGTCAAAACTTACCACACAGTCCGGTTATTTATTTTTATTTTGTCCCGAGCTTCCTCTCCTGCCATCGTCAAGCTGACATACACAGCTCAGTCTCCAGAGTTTTTCCAAGCACTTTCTGACCAAAGGGTTTAAAGCCATGAGATGGTTTATACAGATTACGTTTGATTATGTCATGTGGAAAGGCTTGAGTCTAAGCATGGTCACAGATGAGGTTTTGAAACAAGGAATTCTGTGCCATCAAAGGGATTTCAGAGGTGGACTGAAACAAGAGGTGATAAAGTCTACTCATGAAAAGAAGTTTGTGCTTCAGAGTTAAAGTGAAGTCAAATTTGTTTGGAAAAAAAAAGAAAACCTAATGTTGTTTAAACTGGACCAGAACCAGCTGCTCACTCACTTGTGGTTCCATTTAACTTCTTCCACCTACATCTCCCGAACAGAAGTCAGAGTTATGTTTTTCAGGACAGCTACACCTGAATGAGCTTCACCCACTGAAGCACACCCACTCAGGCCTTCTTCACTCCTCAGACCACCACCCTAACTTTCTAACAGCTCTACTCTTCAGCTGACCATTTATTCTTTGTTCCATCGAGCTTACGAGTTATTATATTATCACCCTTTCTCATGGCTTGTTGAGCTGTCTGTGCTCTTAATTTCTATCCTGCAACACAAACTGTAGTTTAATTGGCTTGACTTCCATGCTCTCATGGTGCAATCGCACAAAAACTGACCTTTAGAAATATAGTATGTCCCTCTGAGGCTTCCATAGTTCTGGACAGTGTGAGAACTGACATTTCAGCAATGGAGTTGGGTCACATTACTAGTTGGCCCACAGCTACTGTTCTGACCAGAGCTCACTGGTAAGTCTTGGATCATGTGACCTCTTTGAGCAAAAGAAACTGGTGGGGGTCCATTTTTCTCGAGGGCCACAATCTGTGCAGGGACAGCATTCCAGTTTTAATGGCTATGGCAGCAGCTGAATGGCACCCTGGGGGATATAGCTTTAAAAACATTATTTTGTTTCTTCGGGTATGATCTATTTTGGAATTAGAAAATGTCATTAACCGAGCATTCCTGGATAGATTCTTGGCAGATCCACGTGGACTGGTGAGAGTAGGTGACATGGGCCAAATGCCAATTTTTATTCTTTCCTCCTTTATCAGCCACTTGAACTTATGAAGGCCGATTAAATGAATAAAGCAATGAATGAGTGAAGCATCTGTCTCCATCTGTCTCCATTTCAAGAATGTCCTCATTTGAATGAATCTGACTGAGATTCCATTCCCTTTTGCTTTCTTTTCTTGTCCAGGCTCAGTTAATGTCACATATGAAGCCCAAAACCATAAATCAAAGGCTTTTGCAATCTGCACGACTTTCTCTTTTCTCATATGTTTGCTTTAAATAAGAAAACTGACCCAAAATTCATCTTCTTTTGTGTAATTTTTAAAATGAATTCACCAAATCTTCAGTGTAAATGTTGGAAATTTTAATTGGTAACTGTTTTCTTCATGTCCCAACTGACAGTTATGCACCAGTCGGTAACAGAAAGACCTAACAGCAAACACAGATGTGATGATCAGGAGGTCACTGAGGGTTTTCTGGCAGAAAAGCTTTAGGAAGTACAATAAACCCTGGACAAAGGAGTCAAGCACAGGCGTTTGACCCGGGAGAACGAGGGTTGTGTCACGAAAACTGTCAAAGTCAATGACAGCGTGAAGAAGTTCATAAGGTTTATTGCAGGTTTAGGTAAGGACAAGCTGTGCTCTTCAAATTATGCAGCGTTGGCTTCCAAATTCCAAAACTCTAACATCACCAGAATGTGACCGGCCTGCAGTATCATTAAATGTGGTTCTGTAGAAACACCACAAACAAAGTTGTTGATCACAATTATGTTGATTATCTCACCTCTTGCCAGATTCATCCTTGAACAAACTAGCATCTCTTCACTGTTCAGAGCAGTTTGACAGCACTGGGAATGCTTAAAGGCTAGAATATGTTCAGGGCTTTGGGGAAAGCCAAGGATCTCGATCCAAACCTGAGCCTGCTTTCATTTAGAAAGTTTTTCTTAACAGGATGTTCAAAATTCAATTAAGCGGCTTTCTCTTATGAGTGCATTCCCACAAAACCTGACCCTTAGACACTTCTTCACAAGGCGGAAAGCAAAGCTTGACAGCAAAAACCATCATAGTGTGAAGCTGAATAAGAAGTGTAGGCACCGATGCACTTGGTTTACCTTTATAAAAAGTTCATATGGTCACTGAGGAAAACTTTTATATAGACGTCAAGGCTGTACGATGCCTTCTGTACTTCAACAGTTCAAAGTGTATACACTGCCAGGTTCAGCCCCAGCACTATAGCTCTTGTATATATTCCATTCGCCTTCAAACACTCAAACTGTCATTTTTTCATGGTCAAAACTCTTTTCCCTTCTTACTTCCTCTGAGGTCCTTACAGCCTTTGCATTTTTCACCAAACTGTAACACAGTGTGAAGAGCTGACCAAGACCAGAGACTAATAGATATTTGACAGTTTTGACAGCTCTAATGTCAGAGGGAAAAGACATCAATGCAACCAGGGAGATGCAATGCAATGGCACAAACCCCATGTTTAAAGAACCCCATAATTTATTCTTGGGATCTCCTAATCAGCTGTTCTGAGCAAATACTTATCTGAAAAGGTTAATGTTGTGCTAGATTCACTTTTGTGTTCTTCACTTCTGTCTAAACTCTAATGAACTTTGACTGGTGTGAGCGTGTCTGTCACTGTGATCTGGACTAAGCAACCAGATGTAACAGAAAAGGTAAAGTCGGTGACTCATTGAGACAAAATTTTACAACAGATTTTGTTGTGAGACCTACGGAGACCTACCTGCAATAGTCTTTTACCATTTTTACTTTATAATAAAATTGATGTATGAAATTATGCAGACTCTGAAGCAATTTTGTGAAAAGGTGTTTTCATTTAAAGGAAGAACTGATCAAAAATGTTCGTTGTCATTTGTGTTTTACATATGATTTCACTAGCTGGGCCCACGTCCTCATTTTAGGTTTGACAGCATTTTAGTAGGTAAAAGTGAATGCTTTGACATGAATTGAGCTGCAGTTTGGGGAAGGCCTGGCAATGGCTCCCGGGCCTGGCAGATCCCCATACACTAAATAGAAATGAAGAAGTTAAAGAATTGAGAACAAGGAGGGAGGGAGGGTGGGGCACGTAAACAAGAATGAACAGCTTGCAGAACTGGGGGAACCTATATACAGTAGATGACAACCGGAAGGAGCGTGTTTGGAAGCGTGGTCCTGCTCCTGAAATTCCGATACATAATCTCCAATAGTTGGCGTTACCCAGCATAATGATGTTACCTGTAACTCCATCAGTTCTAAATTTCTGTTAGAAGAACAGGGTATTTGTCTTTTTGTTTCTGATTCACTGATCCAAGAAGAAGAGTATGCATGACCACAGACAGTAATACATTATCGTTTGATAAACTTTGATTTAACAAACTGATTCAATTTACTTATTAAAGATTCCTGGCAACACCTTTTTCTTTACAATGAAAATGCTCAAATGCTCAGTGCAAGTCTGGCCGTGAACATCACACACAACAAACAACAACAGAGGACGTTCACGGGGGGAAAGCGGTCTTTTCAGCCATTGTGTCAAAGAGCGTGATCGTTTCGTACCTGGGCAGCCCAGCGCAGGTGAGTCACAGTTAGTATTGAGGGGTGCGTTGCTCACTGGGAAGACGCCTGGGAGGAGAGGAGGAAAGATTTTTAGTCTGATAATCACAATGAAATCTTTACACTGGTTAATGCTCAACTCTGTTAAGATATTTTTATTTTAGAAAAAATTATCGCAAAGTATAAAAAAATATTTAAAATAAAGTAAAAGAAATGAAAGAAGAAAAAAAAAGGAAAAAGTTGATGTAAAAAAAACCCCGACTCATATGATGATGTCATATTTTAAGCTCACATGTCAATTTTTACACCGTTACACTGATGTTAGCATGTTTCTGCGTGACTTATATCGCCAACACCTCCTAGAAAGCCACTTCAGATGATGGTTGCTAAGATACCAGAAAGTCCAGGTTGGTTTAGGTCATTTAGCTCTGTTCACACTGCAGCCACCCTGTGCTGTCCATGCAGCGCTCCTTTGCCACGACCCTGAACCAGGAACTCTGACCTGCTACCCCATCTGTCCTTTCTGTAGTGTGAAAGAAGGTGTGTGTGTGTGTGTGTGTGTGTGTGTGTGTGTGTGTGTGTGTGTGTGTGTGTGCGTGCGTGGACGTGTGTGTGTGTGTGTGTGTGTGTGCGTGTGTGTGTGAAAGGGTAGAAATCCACAAAAAGCAGGAAAAAAGTTCTCTGAAGATGGTGTCCTGTTTAACAGGTACAAATAAGTCTGGAGTCAGAGACAGTAAATGTGAGATCCTCCAGCACTAAGCTACTTTGCCTGGTTGGTACTTCAGCTCCATACCGCAGATGTAAAAAGTACTCTCAGGGTTGGAGTAACGCTGGCTTACTGTGTTTATGCCTGATACCAGCCTGACGCAGCAGACCTGGCTGCATCCGTCAGGCTCAGTTTTGGGTTTTTATATTAACAGTTATGTGATCAAGGTTCAACCCAAGTGCCTGAAGTGCTTATCCATTTCTGGCTTGTAATGAGCTGAAGCCTATCCCAGCATGCATTGGACATGAAGTGGGGTACACACTGAACAGAGTGCCAGACGAGTAACACAATCTTCTATTTCTCAAAGTGTTTGCTGCTTGTTTAAGAAAGTTTCCCACACCATTTTAATGGCGTGCAGATTTCTAATCAATCGGACTTTGTGGTCTGTGGTGGGTGCAGATTGGTTGCTTGCACAGATCGAGCCCTCAAAGTTATATTTCAGGGACAGTCTGTCTAACCAACTGTGTGCTTACTGCAGCCAAAAATCAAGCGCTTCTCAAGTACTTTGGCCATTTGAAATGTAACCCCGAGCCTGGCTGCAGCCCACACATGCTGCATATTCACAGACCGTTCAGCAGAGTGGGTGGACGGGCAGACGGAGAAAGCTGAGACTTTGTTTGAGAGGAATGTGTTCGAGAGATGTCAGCAAATCATCGCAGCATTCAGCCGAGTGAAAAAGCAGGAATTCAGTAATCGTGGATAGCATGCGGATCAAAAGAGGTGAGGAGGGCTGAGGATTGTGCCCAGTCATAATCTACCTCCAGCTCTCTCCCTTCGTCCTCTTTTTTAGCCTAACACTCTGACTGACTGTCACCTTCTCTTCTGTCGCTTCGGTTTTTCTGTGCTGCCCTCGCTTTTCCATTTTCTCCCCTTCCTGTTCTTTTCACAACCTCAGCACAACGAATCCCCCATTTTCTACTCCGTGTGCTTCTATTACCTCTTTTCTATTTTCCTCAGTGTACTGTAGCAGACAGATAATCCACGGTCTCTTTTTTACAGTACAGAAGTGAGAGGAAGCAAATGGGGGGAGATGGAGATTGGGCTCTTTAGGAACAGGATACCACAGCCCACTTATTGGTCTGGAATACTTTTGTTGGTTTGGACAAGTTAGCTCCAATGAAAGGAAACTTTACTTCACAGCAGTGTTCCTCTAAACCAGCAGTTTTGCCAGTTTGGTGTTTGTCTGAACCAAGTCTGTTACCTCACCCCTTTTCAACACCTTTGGCAGAAACCGGACCATGAGCCAGAACTTAAAGCCTAACCTCAGTCCTAGACCTCATCAAAGCTCGGGTTTGGGAGTCAGCAGGCTAAACAAGTTAGTCTAGGTGCCCATGCATCCAAAAACATCAACCTCCTTTGGGAGGATGCCACGCAGGAAGTGATATCAGTAGATCCTGATCAGATGCCTAAATCCCCTTACAGTAAAATGAAAATGAGCAGTTCTAGTTTGAGCTCCTCGTCCTGTCTCCAAGACCAGCCTGATGACCCTAACAGAACCAAATCTCCCACAGACAGCAAAAACCCTGAAAACCTTAAGCTTATGACCCTCTCCAGTCAGGCTTCACGTTCACATGCCCACTGCCTATTTCAAGTATGCAAGTATCAAACAACTTTCGTTCATGAGCTGTACTTTAGCCGTCTCCGTTTTCCAGCTTTGCGTTGTATTGTACTCCGTCTCATTTTGCAGTTGTTCTTATGTGTTATGTGGCTGTGCTGTCTCCAGTGTCTGACTACCAACAACTGAACTGCTGATGTCAAACTCCGCTCATGCCACCCGCCATCTGTTTGGAGTTTGTTTTAGCAGATCAGCTGCAAATTTTTGTTCATTCTTTTTTATTAAGATTTTAACTTCTTTCTTCACGGTGTTGGACCACAACAAGGAATCAGGACAGCAAACTCCCATGATGCCCATATGGGTGGCAAATCACGCAGCCACAACTTGCCCCATCCTGACATGATAGGATAGGGCAAGGTCTCACAGTGGCTTCACCCGTAAAAGCCTAGTGATGGCAATGACCCACGCCTTTTTTCCCACCTCGGCTCATTATTTGATAATAGTGTGCCAACCACCACATCCATTCTGTTTAGAACTTAAGCGTCATGGATCAAAGGTGGAACATCTTCACAAAAGTCCAGCGACTTTCTTTTTCCATCTCATGAATCTAAGAGAGAAGATAAAATCATGGCTCCTCTGAGGCGTGCAAATGTTCTTCAGCACTAACAGTGCTGACAGTGATCGTGTCCATGTAATATATTTTATTTTGACTTTTGCCTCTTGTTCTGTTTTCTGATTCTCCTCTTGTCTCTGTGCAGGATGTTGTGATTGGAGATTAAAAGCAGCATTGTGCTGATAAGCAGATATGCCGAGCCCGTTAACAGCACAAAGTGCTGGGCCAGAAAGAGTGGAGGAAGAAAGTAGTCAATGGTAATGAGCTTTAATTTAACTTGCTAGACAACTAAATTGCTTTGCCATTATTGTCAAAATATGTGACAGGAAAAAGCACGAAGAGATTCACAAATTCCCGTAAATTTACAGTTATTTTTTCAGCAACGCCTAATCATTCGTCCACATGAAGCATATCTGAATTTGAGACAAACAAAAACACAAGCGATCTGTTCTCATAGCAGCTCAAAATGCAAATTTCCTTTCGTTGTCAGCAAAGGTGCTTATGTTCGCCCTGTATGGCTTCATCAGGGCGTCGCCGTGCTGACAGTAGCTCATGAACTGTAATTAATACGATGACTCGGCACAGGAAAGCGCACCATAACTCACCGTGATAAGTGGAAAACATGTTTATACTCGAGAGCTGTTTGTCCATATTTATGGGCGCCAGATGCGGTTAAAGTAATATTGTGCAGCATTTTCATATAAACCAGTAGTTGACACTTGTAATAACACTGTGGCATGTTAACCAATATTCAGCTCGTTGAAGCTTTTCCATGTGAGTGCCTGGCTGGATTTTACTTGGGAAAAAAACCCCATGTTCCTCTCTGAGCTGGCAAAGACGAACCGAGATTTAAATTCTCTCTCTGCGGTCTGGCAGGATGGCGGATGACTTCAAGGCACCCTGTAGAACAGCTCTCATATGAAGCCGTGTTTTGTTTCTGAATATTTCCCCAATGAATACACATAGCTTTGCTTTTGCTTGTTCACAGGAACCATCCACACTGCACTTCTAAATTAATGTGCATTATTTTCAGGCCATAAAACATACGGTCCACTGCGTCAAATTAAAAGAAAACCACTCTGTGAATAAGTCCTTGCAGCAACACGATTAGCAGCTTGTAGGTGTCTGCCCCCCCGGCATCAATAGGAGATGAAAGACAAGCTGACGTGCAAACACACACACATGCACATGCATGTACGATATAAACTGTATGAGCACATAGTCTCCATCACCACTGGCCTCATTAACAGACCAAAGAGCCACATAAACCTGGTTTGGCCAGGGGCTCTCTGCTAGGCTCATAAAAAAGGAAAGAGCATTTTCAGGTAAACAAAATCAACAGCACTTTTCTCCGTGGAGACATAAACGAGTGTGAAGTGCACTTGGAACAAAAGCGGCCCCCCAGACATCATTAATAAAAAATATTTAGTTTTAGTTTAACAGTCACCATTTTTATGCTTCAAAGGACAGATCATCCAGTTTTTGTTTCATTATTAGATAGATAGACAGACAGACAGACAGACAGACAGACAGACAGACGGATATCAGACATACATTTCTCCCACTTGATACATGGACTTTGTTTTTTTTCTGTCACTTGCTACTAGGATTTCTTGGATTTCTAGGATTGCAGCCTGGATTTAAAGGTTAGCTTTGGTATTTCCACTCCATCCTCCAAGTCTGCATTCTGGGTCCACCTTATCCATTTCTACACTTGACAGAGATATCTTGTAGAAGTCGCTTAAGGTAGTAGAGATGAAGTAGAGATGGTGATGACAGTTTATTGCCTTTGAGTGTATTTCTTCATTGCTATTGTCACTGTTAGTACAGCTAAAAAGTAGAAAAGAAAAGAAACACGGGAAAAACGCAGGTAAAAAAAAACAGGCAAAGCCAAAGATGACATCATCAAATGGTGATGAAAACCACACAAAATCAAAGCCCACTGAAGCTCTGGCAGGTAAATCCTGTCCACCAGCACTGTCCACATACTGAAGGCTAAATGAACCCTCCTCCTAAAGTGGAAGAAAACATGCTACAACACAAAAATATAATTCAGGGTGAACTGTTCATCTGAATAGGATGGGCACCAACAAACTGTACCCTCAGAAGTGAGCACACAGTCAGTGAAAACGATCATTACAGAGGACGGTTTAGTTTTAGCAGCGTGTCTAAAAAACTGTTCGTTTGCTTACAGCTCAGCAAAGATGGTTGAGACTTTAGCTCGTTAGCCAAACATGCAAATATTAGCATGAAGCCTGCGTGTTTAAGAGCTCTGCGACCTTCAGATGGGACTTCACGTGTCTGCTCTGATCTTTTCCTGTGCATCTCCATCGGGCTCAGACTAAAACACAACAGTTCGCTCAGTTAAACTGTGGCTGCTGATCAGAAACACTAACACTCCAATGCTCAGTGACTCTCAGTGTTCCCTCTCTGGACAGTGTGCATGGCCAGCATTACTGCACGCTGTCCTCTGTTACACAAAGACGTTTTGAGACCTGTTTGAAGGACTAATTTCATTTCCCCAACACACTGGACCAAGTATGAGAGTATGATGTAAATCTTACTGCTTCATTCCACTTCATGGAATGAACTTTTTCTTTCCAAGCACGTACAAAGCGCTTTTTAACTATATAATAAATTAAATGAAGAACACGGAGGCGGGGGGTCAACGGGCGGCCAGGGCCACTTTCACTTCTAAGAATTCATTTTAAATGATTATTTATTTAAATAATAAAACACAGATTTGTGTGGAACTGTGTCTCTCTGGGAGTTCACAAACAGTTTTTAGTGTATACACCTAATTATCAATAAGCTTTATCAGTACAGAACAATCAATTATTCCTGACTTGCCTCAAAAATGTCTAATTCAGTGACAATTAAAGATCACATAACTGAAATTCCTGAACATTAATTAAACTTAATAATAGTAAAGACATTAACAGAGAGGTCAATGCAAACAGCTGGATCACCACCAAATAAGGACAGATGATTTAACATCTGGAGCTCAATAATTATTCAGTTTTTAAGCAAAAATCTCAAATATTTGCTTGTTTTGTCCAAAAATCTAAAGACGCATCACATTTTTCTTCAATGAATGACAGTGAATGAAATTAAAAAGATTCCAGGGCTTTTTCAGACTTTTCCAAACCTTCCCACTGCTGTCGCTGCTTCTGTGTAAACGACATTTATGTGTATCTGAATCCATTCGCACAGGCTGTGACCTGCATTTGAACCTCTGCTACACAAACCTGTGAATGAGTGTGACATCGAATCATTTCTAATCTCCGAGCAGCAGACATCTGCGAATGCGGACTCCATGTAACACATTTTATTCTCCAGACTAATCCTCTGTTTGTGTTTCCTCCTGCTGCAATTATCCAGTTTCCCTGCAGGGACCAATTAAGTTCATGTCATGTTTATTTATTACTAATTCTGCTGCGATTGCTGCTGAACAAAATGCGGAAGGCCAGCTGCAGCAAATGTGATCATCTAGGGATACAAGCAAAAGTTACTTTCATTATGAGTTAATCTATTGATATGATTACTGATGTTTAATTTATAACATGTGAAAGAAGACACTTTAATGAAGGTGTTTTAATCCTGGGAACCTCTGGATACTGATGATGTAATGAAAAAAAGAGTTTAGTTTATCTAACAATGCATTTCTGTATCACTGGATAAATCGGCTGCAGGGTTATGACAGTATTTAATACACAGAGAAGAGATGCGTGTTGCATCTGTACAGTATATGGATGCGGATTGCTTTAATACAGGCACCCCTAGTGCCAAAAAACATCCTGGTAAAGTCAAGGCTTCAAAGTGGATCCGGAAATTGATGGAAGATGCCACAGAGCATAATCTACAGCTTTCATACACATCTGATAATCTGAACCTATAATAATCTGAGAATAACATATACAGAACCTTTAAATAACTGCTGCTGGGGAAGATCTTTTGTTTTGTGATTATGTTTTGCTGATGACATTCGATTTTTCTACATTAAAGAAACATAAATCCAAAGGCTGCCGTGTTAGAATGATAAAAAGAGACTGTTACATATTCCACTTTATGCATTAGCACAAGCCAACACACACATAAACTCACACTCACACAGGTGCACACAAGGTGTTAGCAGCACTCACCACTAGCTGGCGCAGTAGTTGTTAAGTGAATACAATGAGGGTAGCAAACTGTGAAGAGAGGGACAAGTTAGTGGGCATGAGTTCCAAAACAATACAGACAAGAATCATTGGAGAGATCTGTAAATGCAAATGTGAGGTTGACACACTTATTAAACAAAAGACAGAAAGTAAGTCATCAGTCACTCAGGCAGCGTTGTCACGGTCCCCGTGTCTCTCTGGTTGGCTCACGCTGGCTACAGGTTTTGTTGTTGTTCTTTTTTGTTTTTTGTTTTCTTTGTCTCTCCTCCTCTCTGCCTGGGTGGAGCTCGTTACGGGCTCTCGCTCTTGGCCCACGCACCTGTGTGATTGTCTCCACCTGCTGTTGATCTGGCTGATTTCCCCAGCTGCTATTTAAGGCAGTGGCACAGAGCAGCTCACCGCTGGAACGTTGAACCTCCTGAGTTCGTGCTCTCGGCATTATCAAAAGAAATCCCTGTATGTATTTTGCTGTGAAACTAACGTTGAATTCTGTGTGTAGATATCCTTCTTCTGGACCAAATCACGGGACCTGCCTGGGTGTGGCAGCGTGTGTGGAGTTTTGGAGCGAGTGCGGCTGAAGAGGAGTGCGTGTGTGCGGAGGAGCTGTGGCGGTGACTGTGTGGAAGAGGAAGCGTGTGTGTGGATTCCCCCCCCCTTCTCTCCCTGGAGCCCTGGACCCCCCCTCCCAACTCACTGTACATGTATATAGCACTGAGGTGATCCCTGTTGTAAATAAATAACCTCCTTTTGTTCACAAAGAAAGAACTGTCTGCGCGTGAGTCCATCCAGTCGCCATGACAAGCGTTTAATCTTCAGAATATCAGTCAAACCAGCGTAGGTGGTCTGAAGCTCCAGGAATTAGACAGATCCCTCAAAATCAAAAGTGCGTGTCTGCAGAAGTGTGGAGGTTACCCGAAATGGAAATGCCTGCAGTCTTAAACACTTTCTTATGTGTTTTCCATCTACTTACTGATTTAACTGACTGAAGTGTTGATGTCGCTCTGAAGCTTGTTGTGCACTGTGTGCTGCACAATGTCAAAGCTGTAACATGAAAAACCTCACTCATGTCTCGGTCTATAAAGTCTCTGTATGTGTGGATCTCACAGATAAAGTTTCAGGTACAGCTTAAGTGAATGCCCCCACCCCCCGGAAAAAATAATAATGTCAGCTTCTTACTGTAAGCGCAGGACAATATGGAAGCTTAGTGCAGAATCATGCATTTCTGAAAAACCACCACAAGTCTCAGAGGTAAACAGGCATGCACACACACACACAGACACAGAAGGCTCTTTCTCCAGTGGGTACAGTGTTGGCTGGAATTTCACTAAAACCACTGTGGCTAACCTCCTGTGGCTATACGCTCACTTACAAAGCTTTAACTAGGAGGTACTGCACTGTCGGCGCGCGCGCACACACACACACACACACACACACACACAAGTACACACAGGTTTGTACCAGTGGGTGTGTGTATGTGTGCAAAACATGCTAATAAAAACAGTGAGAAATCTTTAATAACTGAGTCATTTAAATGTACATGCCTCCATTCGGAGCGGTACAGTAGCACACATCTGTGTCGGTGTGTTTCACCAGCCAAGTGGGTTTGTGGACCAGAGCAGGAATCACAGCGATTTCTGATCAGCAGCCAAACAGGTTGCTGGAGCTGATTAAGTCACCAGGCGCAGCTAAAATCTACCAGAATTTGGCTGAAGTCTGGTTCTAATTTTCCATGCTGATAGCAAACAGACTGAAGTGCTGAGTACCTGGAGGTGTGTGTGTGTGGGAGAGACATGCGACTTCTCAGTGCCACAGTAAATGGGAAGAAAAATGTTTTCATGGCAACATTTAGTGTGCACACTCAGCAAACATGATGTGTTAGAACGTCTCTCGGCTCTTCCTGACTCCTCTGTGTGGACCGCTGGTTCCAGCTAAAGAACAGAGTTTGAGTTTTTTAGTTTCTTCTTCGTGTTTCAGCTTTTCCACATTTGCTCAGTCTAATGTTGTAAATCAAAGAAATGTGTCAGCGCGGCTTCTCGACTTAACCGCCTTTTTTCTGTGTGTTGTGGCAGGCTGTGGGTAATGTAACGCTGACAATGATTCAGACCTCTGGGTCGGACGCCACCGCGGTGACGCAGCCCAGTTGACTTGAAACACAATGCTTCCTAGTGTGAAACACGAGGTGTGAGCAGAAGCTTACGGGAACGCTCTATGCAAATGAAAAGCCTCATTTAAATGTGCCTGCTTTTAGCACCGCTGCTATTCTTAGAGTCCCTCTGTGATGCGTGCAGGATCTCTCTAAAAGCGTCAAACTGGTCATCATTTAACTTCGGTTTCATGTTTCGGGAAGTGGGCAACGATGCAGCGAATCTGCCGAGCGGTTTAGATCGTGACTGAAGATGGCGATGTGTTGGTGCAGCCAAAAATTTCCTTCACAGTCGGAGTGCTGTGTGCGCAGATGCCTCAGGGGTCTCGTTCATCGCAGAACAGCCAATAAATGATTTAAAAACATGGCGATCGTGCTCCTGCTCTCACTCATTGCTGTCGGGCTCAGAATGTGCCGATCCTGGCATTGATCCTTCATTAAAAATTTTGATCGTGTTCGAGGTCTGTTTAGATGGCGAAGTGTCAGACTGGACTTCCAGGGAGTGATCTAAGATTAGCAGCTGGATGTACAGAGAAACAAACAAACTTTCTGATCGCTGCTCATGCAGTAAAAAAGTCGAATAAAAAAGTTCTCTCCTTTTTGCACATTTCCATCCAGTGACCCAGTTCAGGCCTCCTGGCAGGTCAGTCTGACACCCCTGACCTGCAACACATGTGGCTCTATCACAGCCCATGCAGCACACACCCCTGTTCCTGCCATCGTGCTTGTTTAAACACATTTTGATTTCTTTTCTGTACTCACTGCAGCTGAGCGAGGTGTCCGTCTGGGCCAGAGAGGCCGGGATGGTCCAGTAGCTGTTGTCCCAGTCAATGACATTCCCCACGTTGTCACACTTTAATGCGCCGAGCTGCTGAATGGACATGGCGTAATCCCACAGCCGCAGGTTGTAGATGTTCCCATCGAAGCTCTGCTGCTGACCTGAACAAATCCCAGAAAAACAGCACTGAGAATTGCAGAAATGTATTAATTTAGTTTCCTCTAAGATCACAATAATAATTCCACATCCTCAAAGTATGCAGTTACATCAATGTCTGCTTAGGTAGAAGCGAGTTAGTAATGAGCTCAGCACCATAGAGCAGGGCTTGAGACTTTCCCGCTTACTAACAGAAGTGACTGCATCACTTATCAAACCAAGGTTACTGTATGCGACATCACAGGGCGCCATGAAATGTCACACAGAGAATCAGCATTCCAGGTTGGGGTTATTTTTTTTGCTTTAATATTCTGTCTACGAGTGTGTTTCATCCATTTTATCCTTTAATGCAGACAGTTTCACATCTCTTAATCCTGCAGATCCCCAAACCTGTGATTACCGGGCAGTGAAGTTTCTCTGCAGAATGTCTTTAAAGTGGTTTGACACTTTATGTGCACGTCTAACAAAATGCATCAAAAACATAAAACTCGTATTGGAGCTTACTTCCTATCCGGAATTCTCCCCCAGCCTGCACGGAGTGTCCGGTGGAGCTGGAGCAGGCCTTGGCCCAGTAGTTCCCATTGAAGTAAACCGCCACACGTCCATTTGATGATGTCCAGATGACACAGAAGGACTTCATGGAGTAAGTGAAGTCAGATGGTAAGATGATGTTGTCTATTGGACAGACCACTCCATCGACCACCATCTTCATCCCCGTGCCATCGGAACCAAGACTCAGCAACATGGCGCTGCTGTTGTTGGAGTAAGTGAAGATCCATTCTTTCTGTTCAGGGAACGAGAACAATAGCTAACACGAACTTGCTGTGGTGGGATGAATAACACACACGTGCGTATAAATTAAATAATTTAAAGCCCCTAAACGGGTCTATTTTCTTATGATTTGACTTACTTAAGACTGAAGCTGTAAAAAAAAGTTAATGAAATAAAGAAATAAATGACTAAATGGAGTTTAGTCAAATCAAAAAGATCTAACATAATCAGTGACGTTTATCCAGACCTGTTTCAGGCTGTTGCGCTCCACCTCGAAGCATATGGTCAGCTGACTCAGCGCAGGGATGGAAACAGAATTGGCGACCTTGGTGATCTGCCCGACGCCGCTGCTCATCTTGATCTTCTGGTTCCTCAGGGCCACAGCAACTAAAACGCAGAGACGGACATCGAGAAGAAGGAAGGACGAGAAGTAAAGACAAAAGACGAGAAAAGTAAAAAGGAGGAAAGAAAGAAGATAAGGAAGCAAGGAACAGCAAAAGGAAACAAGGTGAAAGAGCAAAAAGAATAAAAGAAAATTCAGGAAAAATTCAAGATTCAGGATAAAAAAGGAAAAAAGACAGAAATGAAATAAAAGAGAAAATTCCAGAACAAAAGCACCAAAGAATGAAAGAGAGTAAAAATAACAAAAATAGAAAGTAGGAGAAGCAAGAAAAGTAAAGAGATAAAAAAAAAAGAAATCCAGAAATTCAATCAAGGAAAGAAAGAAATGTTTAAAAAAGAAAAAAAACAAAAGGACAAAAACGGGAGTGAAAACTCAGAATCACAGAAGGGAAAATTAACGAGTCTTTGATTGGTTTTTCAGTTTAAACAGTTCAAATCAAAACTCGTTTTCACCCAACAAAGCTAATTATTATTGTTCAGATGTGATTTGGTGATAATATTTGCTTCATGTGCCGAACTTTTTAAATGAAAGTTTGACTGAAAAAAGCAAAGCGATGACGATGAGTCTGAGTTCGACTCTCAGAAAACATACGTTTTATCCACAAGCAGCTCCTAAGCAGGACCTCAGCCTTTCTCAAGTGTCACGTCAAACAACGATTCTCAGCAGGAGAGCAGCTCTGGCTGGAGCTGTCGTCTGTCACTGCTCACTGGAAAAGCGCTCAGATACGACTACACAGCAAACATGCATGAAGGCAGGTACACATGGTGCATCAACACACCGCAAAAGCGTTGGGTCAGTTGGTGACACATCGGATTGTCTGTGACAGAGACGCTCAGGTCTCTTGACTGCACGATAACCTAAAAACATGCACCTTCAGTCAGACTGTGCATGAACTCATACAGCTAAAGTCAGGAGGCTGGCCTCCAGCGAGGAGACAATGTAGAGTTTCCAAGTCCAATTCAGCCTCTCATACAAACCAGGAAATTGATTGACTGATTATACTTTTTATCACTGATGAAACAACTGGTGTGGAAACACTTCCCTCTGTTTTTATCACAAAAAACCTTTAGATGATAAATGTTTCTGATTTAGGAACAGCTTTGTTGTCATGGTGTTAAGCTGGAGCTAGGAGCTGTACACAGGCATTGATGGCAGGTGTCTTAATGTGTTAGTGAATGAAGAGTAGGGAGTGCAATGACACTGGACACCTGGTACTAAACAACAAAGCCTTTCCACTCTCCAATCCTATGTCCAACATTTCCTGGGCCGACAAACTGCCCTGAAATCCATGCTAAGCTAATGCTATATGTTATCTGCACCTGTTGGTTCATCCAGAGACCATGAGGCCTCTTCACATGTTTTAAGGCTTTATGTCAGGGGTGTCAAACTCATTTTACAGCCCACTTTGACCTTAAGCGGGCCAGTTATGTGTTTAATTGATTTCTTTCTTTGCTGTGACAAAGAAAGAAATCCGTCAGCGCAACTCTTTGGACTTAAACTGTAAGAAATAAATATGTAAAATTGCAGAAAAAGTTCTGCTAACCCATTGTCGATACTGTCCATTAGATTTTAACTCTAGTCTTAAAAAAGAGATTTTTATGGTAGAAAGTGAAAAACAGAAACATTTCTGTTTTTCACTAAGGTTTTATTAGAGACAAAGCTACGTGTTTTGTTATTTGGCAGAATTTGTGAAAGTTGAAATTTCTTCGGTATTGAAGAGCAGAAATGAGGTTGCAACATCAGAATCTGTGAGACGTCAGCACTGATGGTGTGTCCGTGTATATGCCATCGGGTGAACGCGCCGTACTTTGTGTTTACATCTTTTTGCAGAGTCTGTTTACCTGTTCTTTCATCGTTTGCTGTTTCAGCTGTTTGGTGGTCGTTAAAATGGTTTTGTGAGCTTTTAGCTGAGATTCTGACGTTCCCGTGGATACCACACATGTCTATGTTTAAATAACAGATCTCTGTAGATCACATTAAACCAGATGTTCTCCCTTTCGTCTCCGGTAACGGGGCATTGGGGTTCAGCAGGTTAATTGTTTATTGTAAATTACTTTGTGCAGTATGAACGCCCATAAGGGAGGTTTTTTTTATATGTATCATTCCTATCAAATTAAAGTCCCGCCCCCGTCCGCATGGATTCGCAGCAGGGCTATCAATAACTGACATATGAAATTATCTCGTGGGTTGGATATAATTGTATGGCGGATGTGGCCCGCAGGCCGTACATTTGACACCCCTGCTTTACTTGCTGGTTTTGACCAGTTTGAAACTTTGCAGTGTGCTGCACACATACACCCTCCATCTGTGAGTACATAAACACTGGCTGGTTGTTGGACTGCTAATGGTCGGCTGCAAAGATTTCACATGTCAGCAAACCAAAGTGGGTTCACACCTGCGTGAGAAAAACCTCCTGGACAAAATTCTCCTTGATTAAACTCTGTGTGTTACATGTGACAATGGTGCTTTTGGTCAGAGTTTAGTGAGCAGAGCATTTGTAACATCGGCCCTTTGATGTCACCAAATGAGCCGTCCTTGTCACCAAACCCATCCTCAAACTCTTATTGTTTAATGCCTGACTTAGTTAAGACACAGCTGAAGATCAGGACCCTGTTGGCGGCTTTCACCTACCATGTTGGAAGCTAACTCTGAAGCCTTTCTTCTGCACACTGAAGTCGGAGGTAAAAGACAGCACCATCTGGTTCCCCGTTGAGTTTAGCGTCAGCCCGTTGGCCGTCAGACCACAGAACACAACTTCAGCGCTGCCTGTATTCACCTTCACCCAGTCATAGATGCATCCCGGCGCCTCCTCCAGTTCAAAGTCCAGGAAGGACAGCTGGATAATGAAGCCGGTGGGGGCCTGCATGATCCACCTACAGTTGTACGAATTGGGGTATCTCTGGGGATAGCACGGTGATGTGATTTCTCCCTGGGCCTCCGTTAGCACCAGGTTACAGTTTGTGGAGGCGCAGCCCAGTACTGGGGGTGATAAATTCATGAGTGTTCACACTGTGACAACCTTCAATGAGGCAGCAACATAACGGAGACAGGATGCTTAGTAAACAAGGACACGGGGATAAGAATGAGACAAAGAGTACAGGACTACAGGGCCATAAGACGTGAAACAGACAGGGAACAGACATATTTCATACAATCTTTAGAAGTCAAAAGGCAAAGTAGTTCTCACGGACAAACGCAGCCCAGTCAGCCAGTCAGGGATCAAGAAAGGTTTTCAAGAAGGACTCAGAAGACAAACCCAGTACGGTTTATTGTTGTTTACAGGACAAGAAGATAAGATGCAAGAAGAGTAGTTCAGGAGTAATCTTGGAGCAATTGCACTTCAGTTATGAGCCAGAACAACTCGTGCAGTTAATCCAGAGCGTAATCAGTCAAACTAGCAGACTGACACCACAACCCGACTCTTGCAAGTTTACATTGAAAACACACAAGCATGCACATGCAAAGTGAGTGAGTCACCCTTGTTTCAAGAAGCAATCAAATTCTTAATTTTTAAACAAAAATATGAAAATCTAGGCAGAAAAAAAAAACACGAGCAGCTGTGTTCAGTTCTCTGAGATCCAAAGAATACCACTTTCATTTAAAGGTACCGATACATGCTGCACTTCGGTCGGCTGAGATTCCATATTTATGTTAATATAAAGTCATATTTCACATTTTCACATCCCGGTAACGGGGCCACATATAGCCCTACCCACCTCCAACCGTAAAACGTTGGCTGTTAATGGAGCTTGATTTAAATTTTTCTAAACATGAAACATGTTGGCCTTCATCGTCCTTAACAACAGCTGGAAACAAGAACGTTTCCTGAGGAAAAAAAATAATAACAGACAAGAGCTGAAATGGAAAGTGGAAAGAATGGTTTGCCTCTCTCGCTCGGGGCAACAATGGCCTCCGTTGATCTCAGGCTCGGCCTTTGCGGCAGCCAAAACCACAGCCAACGTCAGAAACGCCAGCATGCACGTGCACGCGTCTCAGAGCCCTCGCTCCAATAAGAAAAGCTTGGCGGTGTAACATTTCTCACAGTCATCTTATTTCATATTCATATGTGCAGGCTGCACAGCTTTACTGCAGAAACTGACAGCTCCGCGCCTCGCTCGTGGGAACAGAAGCAGATGAGGTGAAGCTCACGCATCGTTCTGGTAAATGTTTTTAAGCAAGTGCAGCAGACTTTAAATTACGAGCGGCTGAAACGATCGTGGCATGTTGCCAGATCCTGAAACGCTTTCAGGCTTCTCAAGCGCTGCTTAAATCAAAATAAGGAGACAGCTGCTCAAACAGCTAAATCATGGCCGTTAATCCTTTGAGCCACCAGCACGAGTCATAACATGAAAAAGGAGTAATTTAAAATCATTTAAATGCATTTAAATAAGCGAATTGCCACACATTTACCTCCTTTCACAAATATTTGTACGTATGAGTGACCTGAGGAAGGGGTCAGTGTTTCTCTGCTAATGGAACATCCTCGACATGATGCTTCTTCATGGATTCCCAAAAACACACATAAGGAGTCTTTGCAGAGTGCTGTGTTACTGTTACTCAATCAGAGTAGGTGTTCCCCAGCCTTCACATCCGATTGGTCGATCAAATGCACGAGCCTAGCTCAGGCATATCCTCGGCCACGCCTACCATCCACAGCGATGGTCGAGGAGTATTTAGGAATCTCCCAGCTGTGTCCTTTAGAGACCTCTGCCTAAGAAACCGTGATCACCTTCGTGCTTCATGTTTTTTTAATTCTGTGGATTCAGGGTTTGTTTACACTGTGACGAGGCTATTCGCCTATCTGGCGGTGATTTCAGAGGACACGGGACACAAAAACCTGCACATACACAATCACCACTCACGGGTGGTGACAAACTCTTGCTGACTGTGTCCCAAAAAAGGTTTTAAATGCTTTCTGCCGCTATAAGCCATACTCCTGCTGTGCTTCTGCCTTTTAATGCACCTGGCTTTGAAATGGCATCGGCTGAATTGAAAAGTTGAAACCGTGGAGCGTGAGGTTATATCCCCCCCATTTATTCCACCCCTCTCTCCTTGAGTCATTTATGTTCTACAAGCAATTTACTGAAAGCATGCTGAACATGTCGGATCAACAGAGGGTGATGTAGGATTTCTATGCTGACAGAAATACACATGCAGACTCTGACTGCACAGGTGCACGCAAACACATTCACAGCACACATGGCAAATTTATGCACAAACCCATTTCCACTCCTCCTAAGTGTGCGTGTGTGTGTGTGAGTGTGTGTGTGTCTCAGCTAAACCTTTTGCTCCCATTAAAGTTGTTCAGCGTGAAATTTTAGGAACATTTGGATGTAACATCAAAAAGCACCAAGCTTTTTTTCCTCCCTTCCACTAATGGAAAAGCTAGACGCTGCCACACGATTCAGAAAACAGCTTCACTCTCTCTCTTTCCCAGCTCTGCTTCTCTCTCTTCCTCACACACACACACACACACACACACACACACACACACACACACACACACACACACACACACACACACGCACACACACACAAAATGAGTGTTTCCCATGTCTCTTGGGGAGTGTAGACTTTTCTTGGTGAAACCCTCCATCTCTCCTGATTCCCTGATTTCATTCAGGGTAGGTTTTGTGTCTGTGTGTGTGTGTGTGTGTGTTTGTGTGTGTGTGTGTAAGGGGGGGGCATTTGGAAGTCGCACAGTTCATCCCTCAAAAGCCTAAAAGCTGCCTCTCAAGTTTCTGGCAGTACAACTTCACGTTTCTCTGGATTCTCTCGTCTCCAACTCAGCTTTACAAGCTGTGAACAGCCGACCCTCCTGATTGACTCTAATGGCTGGACCCTCATCAGCCAACATTTTAATATTCAGCCATAATATTTTTAAATTCACTAACTGATTTGATTATCTCACCAACACTAACAAGATGCTGACGCTCTCCCTGAGTGCACTCTAAGTGTCCAGATACCATTGGTCTGATCCGTCCTGCGTGCTTCTGTTTGACTGCAGCTGGTCTGAGTGTCGATATCTTCAAGATCAGAGCAGCGAAGGCAGGAAAAAAAAAGGTTTCATGTTTTCAGCCTGAATATCAAACTACAAGGCTCACAGACTCTGACGCTTCTCTTTCATGTCTCTTCAGCACACTGCCTGCACAATGTGCTGGCTGAATATAGCAGGACGCCCTGGACATTGTTTATTCAATGGATTTAAAGGTGCTGGGTATAATTCACTTAGTCTGGCATAATTAGTCATTTCCTGTCCAAATGTTCCTTCAGTTTCCAAGATCAAAGACGGCAACATCAGTGAGAGTCAAAATGTCTTTCAGCTCCAATAAAACAGTCAGTGAGGCTGGTCTCTTTAACATCCAGGCATCCGTGAAACAGGGCTTGAGCAGAGTTAGGAGGCAGCAGAAAGTCACAAAACTAGCTGATATCTCAAGATGTTACACCATGTTTTCACTAAAGTATTACTAAAACAAATCTACAGCACTAGTATAATCAGGGATGTCACCAAAACCAATATTTACATTACCTTTCAGTACCAAAATTCTGAAAACATGACAGTACTTTGTTTTTTTGCCAGATAGGGTTGTTAAAAGAAAGTGATATTTGGGTACCAATAAAGATTACTATCAAATTAGATGCTTTTCATTTCATTCATTTTCAACAACATACCAACAGTGCCATCTTTGTCTCCTCCATCTGACACACGGCCCCTCCCCCCACTAGCAGCTGAACACACGGGCGACATCTTAAATACAGATACTCTGGTATTTAAGAGGAAGTTCAGTAGTCCACAAAGCTCCCATTTCAACAACACTAAAGTATAAAACAGTTCAGAAATATTAACAACACCTTAATGCGAAGCTATCATTAAGAGAGGTGGCTAATATTACAAAGATCATCTTAATGTTACTGTCATGGCCTGGGTCTGATGACCCAGAGCTCATGTATTTCTTGTATATGTTTATTTTTCTGCATGTTATGTTTTGGTGGTTTTCTATTCCTTTTTGTCCTCCTTCTCCCTGTGTGCTCCCGGAGGTTTTGGGGTCGCTGAGGGGACTGTGACCCGGAAGTGTTCCCGCACTGGAGGCTGCCGCACCTGCATGATCAGCACTGAAGAATGAAGCCAAACCCACCAAACACACAGGAAGTAAACTGGGCTCAATAAATTTGCACAAACATGCATATATATTGAATGTCTCTTCAATTTGTTACCCGTTGTGTCTAAAATGGGATCGACTATTATTTGGTGTTGAGTTTGCATTCCTAATATCATGAAACACCTACTTACAACTACTATTAGTAGTTGCAGTAGTAGGCTGGTATAAACACCAGAACAGGGAAGATAGAAAATGAGAGTGAAATTATTCTCAACTACCAATTTTGTAAAAAATGCCAACTTTTAAAACTCTGCCTAAGCAAAGACAGATGTGGCTCTCAAATATGTATGTGGGAAATGAAAGAACACGGTCAGAGTTGTAATACCAGAGAAGGTAAAATATTTGTGAATTAATCATTACAGTGTGTTCATATACTTCAGCAATACACAGGGTCTCTGTATGTGAGCAAACCAAACATCCTTGGCCTGTATCTCATAAAGAGCGTCTCCTGCTTCGAAGGAAGCACGGCTACTCCTGGCACACTGAAAACACTGCAGACCCATTAAACCAGCTCCTGTCCTCACATCTGTCCCGCATTACTTCTGTACACAGTGACAGCCCTGCCAGCTCCGCCACCATCTTCATGCAATTATCCTTCATCTTTTCCTCATCAGCCACTGAATACTCTCTCTATAACATTATACAGTAAAAACAAATCAACGCTTTGCAGCAAGAGAATGATCTGCCAAATAAAAAGACAGGAAACTTCCATTTCCCTCTTCAAAGTCAAAGTAAACTTTATTGTCTTGAGGACGAAGCCCAAAGTTCAGCTGCAAGGGTGAGGCGTTCCAATGCTGAACAGCACCAGTGGAAGAAATGATCACAGAAATTATGAAATCATTTCAAAAGAGTAGGGCAGTTTACTACACAAGCACAAGATTCCACAGATGGCTGCAAACATATTTTCATATTTGTTTGTTTTAAAAGGAAAGTTTATTCAGGCTGCTGGAAACAGCAAACCATCAATTGTGCTGTTGAGGTCTGCTGAATCTGTGGTTTGTTTTAAACAACTGCTGAAAGCTCTTCTTTATGGTTTAGCCTTCCTTTAATCTTCTCCCATTACTTTCAACCATAGTTTGCATCTCTTTGCATGTTTGTGTGTATGTTGGAGTGAATGGTTTATTATGTGCTTGTATGTTGAAGGGTGTATACTTATCTTTAACGTGCAATAAACATTTGTCAAATTACAAATGGCTTGCTTTAGTAGAAACTAGATTTTTCCCTAAACGCAACAAAAGATGGAGTAAAAACAACAAAAAATGGTACAAAGACACAGTGCTCTTTATTAGCTTCTTCAGAAGGTTATCAGTCCATCATGTGAAACAGGCTTGTATGAAATTAAAAGCCAGGCTTTGAATTACAGTTGTTTGAATTTTACCTGTAATCATACTTTACTACAAATCCTAAATCCGACCTTGTCCTGACTGTCTCGTTAAATTTATATCATCAGGCTGTTAGTTCTGTGGTGTGTGGAAGAAGATGGGCAAGGTGGCCTGAAATTCCCCAGATGGGTCATTATTTTAACACAGGGGAGGGGCCTCAATTAATTAACACAGCTGCCCGCTGCACTCATGGTGTCACTGCTCTGCTAAGCTAACATGAACCTGAATAAAACACAACACCAGCAAATGAGCTTCAAACACCAAATTACAACAGCAGTCTCCTCAAGGCACTTTATAATGTAAGGTTAAGACCCTACAACAACACAGAAAAAACCCAACAATCAATTGACCCCTTAGGCCAAGCACTTGGCAACAGTGGGAAGGAAAAACTCCCTCTTAACAGGAAGTAAACTCTGGCAGAACCCAGACTCAGGTTCTGCCAGAACCGGAATGCCAGAATCTGCTGTGACCGGTTGGGGTGAAGGGATCCCAACACATCCCAATCCTCTGCATGTCCTCCTTCACCACATCCATGAAATTAAAAGAAAAAAGGAACCATTCTTATCCGGTCTTTAAGTCTGACGTCATTAGCCATGTCTGGGCCCAAACTCCGCTGCAGGTCCCTAAATCAAACGATCACTGCAGCATTACTGAGTTGAAAAACTGTCTAAATTCTTTCATCTGTAATAAAATGATCACTGTGGCTGCTCTACCAGGTGTAACAATTAAGTTTAACATCCGGGCATCCATAATAACAGAATTTATGAAGTTTAACTGAGTTAGAAGTTAGCAGTGAGTTAGCTCGCTAGCTTCCATCTAAATATAATATAGCAAGTTCTGACTGAGGGATTTATAAAAACGTACAGTTCAGCTATCACTTCCAACACAAATGAAGATGGGAAAGTAAACAGCAGTGACGTTTGTAGGGTTACTGAAGTTGGGCTAGCTGGTATATAATGATGTGCTACGTGATCACTAGAGACACAGCTATGTTAGCACAATATAAACAGTGAAGCTGGACGACGAACGCTAACGAACGGAGGGCTTTTTTCCACTCGATAAAAGTTAACGTGAGGGTTCCCGATGGTTAGTGACAAATGCAATCACATGGCAGGATGCTGTAAACGAACCAAACTTCAGTCAGGAGAACAACTGAGATAATCCATCCACAATACGAGGTTAGCCATTAATATACTGCTGCATGGGCTGGGCTGTAGTTACATCGTACGGGTTTAAAAACTGAGCTTTAAAATGATTAGCGGTAATAAAAACTGAGAGAAGCTTACAGTGATCATTGCCTTGTTGAGATAAAATAGAACAAGATTAAAACATGTAAAAAACACAACAGCCTTATTAAATTCAGAGTACTTCGGGCCCGGGAGCAGGATTCATCACATCATCACTTAAAGACCGGATTGTTTTCATGTTGGGCTTTTATTGTGAAATATTTGCAGGCGTTGGGGTTACTTTTAGAAGTGCCTGTAAAAAGCTGTGAGTTGCTGTGTCGACCACGCACCCCTCCATTATCCAAGGTCCGGTGGTTTTTATTTGAGGAAATGTGCTAATTGTATTTTTCTCCATTATGTTAATATAAAATGTACTCTAGTCACAGATCTTCTTCTAAATTGTTTTATTTTTTTAATTGTGCTGCATAATCTAATGACATGTTGCTTTTTTCATCCTTTTACTGTGTTGGCTGTTTGCGTCTGGCACTTCCGTCAAGAAGTTGTGGTGTAAGTGTGAAATGACTTTACAGGTACAGCCTTATTATTCAAAAACTGTATTTGGAACATTTCTGTTGGCTGAGGCGGGACAATAGGTACGTACACAGTCACACCTTTGTAGGTAAACAGATTCACACGGCTCTGAATCAGCCACCCTGGGAAACCTAAACTCTTTCTCTTTTCTCTGCTTGCCTCTTATTAATGTGATGACATTTCTCTGGCAGCTCCATGCAGCTGATAAACCCTGACAGGTGTGTGGGTGTGTGTGTGTGTGGGTGTGTGTGTGCGTGTGTGTGTTTAGTGGTGGGTGTAGGTGTATTCGCCAATCAGGAAAAAAAGCAGAACAGCAGACAGGAAGTCCACCCATGCAAATATGACTGTGCTGATAAGCAAATGTGGGAAATGAGGAGAGATTTGTTTCACAATAATCTGTTAGAGTGACACAATGACTTCAGGGTGGGAGGGGCTGAGGAGTGACACACTTCACTGAGCAGCGTTCTTCTTCCTGCTCGTCTTTGCTGTTCTTACTTCTCTTTTTCCTCTTTTCTTCTCCTCTTGTTTCCTAATTTCTTTTCACCCCCCTCTGTCTTATTCTCCCTTCTACTCGTTTCCTTTCCTTTTTTCTCCAGTCCATCCATCTTCCCTCCTCTCTCACTTTCCATCAGTTTGCTCAACTTTCCTTGCTTTGTTTCCTGTTGTCGTACCTCACACGTAATCCTTCTTTCTTTTCCTCTTTCATCTTTTTACTTTTCTTGTTTCCCTTTCTCTTCTTCGGTTTCCTCTTCTTGACTTTACCATGCTTCTTCTCTCGTTATTGTTTCTTATTCAACTTTCACTTGTTTTTTCCTTTTTTCCTTCTTGTTTCTTCACTTCTTCTCTTCTTCCATCCTTTCCATCAGTTTCCCCTGTTTCCTCCTGACTCCTTTTTCATCTCTTCTTGTATGCTTTCCTCTATTTTTCTCATTTTACCTTATTTCTCTTCCTCTGCTTTCTATGACATCTTTCCTCTTGTTTCATCCTTTCTTTATTTCTTGTTTCCTTCCCTCTTTTTCTCTTCTTTACTATCCCCTTTCCTTTCCTTGCTCCCTCCAGTTTCTTCCCCTCTCTTCATCGATTCTTCTCCTGTCTCCTTGCTTTCATCTGGTCGGTCCACTTCTTGCCCCCTTGTCTCCTTCTGCTTGTGTTTAGCGGCGTAATAAAACAAACGATCTTCGCGTTTCTCCGTTAGAGGTGTGATCTGCTGACTGTTATTTCAGCGGTGGCACATTAATGCCTCCTTGCTGGCTCCAAGTCACCTTCACTGCTGATAATCAGAGCAGGAGGAAAACTTTACGGCCTCCCCCTCGTTCATGATGAAGAGGACGCTCTGCAGCTCGACTGTTAACTAATGATGTGAGTCAGGGAGAGAGAGTGGACAGGAGCAGTCTATTTCCTGTTAATGTCTCCTTAAATTTCTGTCGCAGTTAACGGAGGAATCATTAGGAACGTGTGTAATGAGCGGAGGATTAGCACTGGCACGGCTGCACGCATTTACATTTAGATGGGTGGTTGGTTTTGGCAGCAGCTTGTCACACATTGAGAGGAGGATGATTCCACCACTACAGAATTAATTTGAAAGGTTAATATTTTATGATCCTGGCAGCATTGAGTGTTTCTCTGTGGACTGCTATAAATTTCACCCTGTGTGTATCAATTGGATTAAAGCAAGAGAATCAAAGCCAAGCCAAACAGAATGAAAACGGGATTTATTTACAGGAAATGTGACGGAGCCACAAATTATCAGCAGATTCTGCTGACAGAATAAAAATTGGGACTGAATGAAATAGTTTATTCATTTTTACCTATAAGCCGAGAGCTGACAGTGAGCCATGTTCTGGGTCATCCCAAGGAGAGGAGAGGAAATAAGAAAAACAGAAGGAAGCAAAAAGGAAGCATCTTCTGATCAGGACGAAGACAAGAACAGGAAGAGGAGAGAGGAGGAAAAATGAAAGAACAGAGAAGGGGAAGCACAGAGGACAGAAAAAAGGAGAAAGAGGAAATGACGGACGGTCAGAGACGTTGGGTAAAGGAAATGGTTTGGAGAAAGTAGATGAGAGAAAATAAGGAAAGGAAAGGAAAGGAAAGGAAAGGAAAGGAAAGGACGAAGGAATGTCTCAGGGAAGTACCTAAATAAATGGAGAATCAAAAATCAAAGGAAAGGACAGCAGGGACAGCATGTGAAGGAAGGAAAGGTGGGGAGATTGAACATATGCCAAAAAAAAAAAAAAAACATGACAAAAGGGCAACAAATAGAAGAGAAGTGACAGGAAAAGGAAGTAATTAAAAAAAGAGGGCAAGAATGAAAAGGGACTGGTGGGTAAAGGGGAACTGCTGTGTTTCCTGTTAAAGATAAAAGATCATAATGAACCTTCTCATGTCTTTGAGGAGGCTTCTGTCCCTGTTTGGCAGAGATGACTCATATTCAGCTCGTTAGAGGCAGAAAGCTGATAAAGTAGAAATCAATTTAAAACTCCACCTCTCATCCTTTAGATTGAATAAATACTTAATATATTTGCATCAGGAACAGGACACAAACAACCGGTGCACAGTGTGTTTGTGCACTGCTCCAGAGAGGAGATAGCTGTGCAGGACTGCTATACCGGCAGGCTGAAACATCAGTTTCAGCAGCAGTTCAACTGACTGAACAAAGCACACACAGAGACACACAAAGACACACACGCACACACACACGCACACATAAACGAGGCTGAAAAGCATTCAGTTAACTCAAGTATTACATATTTCTTTATTTCAGTGAGACTGTAAACAGCCTGTTTGTACAGAGTACAGATGACGCAACACACACACAGTTTTAGTGTTTCCACTTCAGTGTGTGTGTGTGTGTGTGTGTGTGTGTGGCTGTGGTTTTGTTAAAAGTAGGAGGTGAGATCAGGTTGGGCACAGGCTACTGGGATGGCCTGCTGCTTTATTAGCTTCTGTGTGTGTGTGCGTGTGTGTGCGTGTGTGTGTGTGTGTGTGTGTGTGTGTGTGTGTGTGTGTGTGTGTGTGTGTGTGTGTGTGTGTGTGTGTGTGTGTGTGTGTGTGAACTTTGACAGCTACTTCATGGAGACTGAACCAAACCTTTCTTGTATGATGTAAATCATTGAGTTGACTCAGGTTAAAGTTAGTGTGTTTGAGTGAAGGAGGTTTGTGGTCTTGAGGTACAGTGAAAGCAAAGAAGTGTGTGTGTGTGTGTGTTTCACACCTTCATTCACTCCTGCTAATTCACCCTCCCAAGTTTCCTGACAGCCAAAAAAAAGCATGTGACAAACAGTTTCATACAAACAACACGTCGCTTTAATTACCAGCATCCACGCAACGTGTGAAACACGTCAACAGGCTGCAGGGCCGAGGCTAATGACCCGCAGCAAGTGTGTGCTGAGCCGCTAATTACTGGCTGTGTGTGTAGGTGTGTGTGTGTGTGTGTGTGTGTGTGTGTGTGTGTGTGTGTGTGTGTGTGTGTGTATGTGTGTGTGTGTGTCAGAGGCTTGCCTTTTCCCAACACTCTTCATTTTTCATAACTACAGACTTTACAGAATTTGAGCCCAGATTCCAGCTCAACACGCTGTTCCACTGGAATCACTGACTGAGGAACATTTATGTAATTAAATTAGTCCTCAGAAATATTTTTACTCACTTCTTCCACAGTACAGGTGTGTCTTCACAAACTGCTGCTAATGTCCAAGATTCTCTTTCATGGTTGATTATCAGAAAGGTCACAGACTTCCTGCTTATTTATATTTATTTGCAGATGAGATGTCCAAGTTTGTAGTTCATGCAGGATTCCGTTTTTTGAACGAGGTCATGCCTGAACACTTTGCATGCATCGTGTTTAAATACTTCTGTTTGATGGTTGAGAGGAAGAAATGATCGTATGATTTACAAATGACAAAGGGAAGCGACACACATCCTGGGTTGTTGGGTCACGATTAGCTGAGGTATGGTCACACGAGTTCATCCCTCTTTAAAACAGAGCAGTCCAGAGAGGGTTAACGAGCCTGACAATAAAGACAAAACATTTTTTTACTGTCCACATATTTTTAGGTCAGCTGAATATTAGAATTACAGTGTTATGTTTGGAAATACATGTGTCTGCTTTGCTGTGTGTCTACATTTACGTTGAGAGACGTCTTCCAGCTACTGACCAAAGCCTGCTACATTGTGCTCCCGGAAATTTTTAGATGAAAGAAAGCATGTTTCATCTAAAAGATGAACAACATCTAGAAGATGTTGTTTCCTGCAGCAGTTCCCACACAGACTACTGAAACCAGTCCTGACGAGAAGCCCGACATGTGGGTACACTTCTCTGTCAGAGCTACAACCCAGAGCACTGTTCGTTTAGCCCATCTGATGGAGCCGAAAACAAAAGGCCTTTGTCTGGGAGCTAGTGTGGGAGACGGGAGGCTGGCTTTGCTGCAGTTCTGCCAGAGTGGATTTTTTAAAAAGACGCAACAATGAAGAAGTGTAGAAGAGTGCATTTTACTCACTCGAGGCAGATTTACAACATTTTAATTATGGAGAGGCAGCACGGAGGGGGGTGGGGGGTGGGGTGGGGTGTGTGGATGCAGTTACTTATTAACTTTGTAAGCGCTGGTGACGGCTTTTGTGAGGGCTCAGTTTGTTGAGTATAACGCCTAACTCATCACATAATGACACTTTTTAACATCTCGTTTTAACTCACTGCCTATTAGAATGACTGCAGAGTCGCTGCACCAGGCAGGCGAGGCCTTTACTTTGCGAAAGGATGTAAAAATATTGGAGGCTCCCCATGATTTTCCTCAGCCTCCGAGTAGAAGGCAGTAGTAGGCATTCACCAGACTTTCAGAAAACTTGACCTCTGACCTTGACCTTGACATCTAGGTCACTGAAATTCAAAGTTGTACAAGATATTTAGTAACTGCACCAATGGTACAAATTTCAAAATCCTACATCGCCTCTTTCACGAGTTATCGCCTTCACAAACTTGGAGTACAGTGGAACCCCGACTTACGAATACCCCATTTAACGAAAAATTCAAGTTACGAAGGCAATATTTCTGCCCGTGTTACGGCAAAATGCCCGCGTAACGAAATCCGCTGGCTCTGATTGGCTGAGCCCAGAATGCCTACAATGCCCACAATGCCTTCCGAATCATGTGACAACCCCTTGGCTTTCGTACTTGCGCTTCGCTGTTCCACTTGAACGACGTATTGTTGTTGCAGTTAGCAATTAGCCTATAGGCTATCGTTCACTCAAAAGGCGCGATGGGTGCTTCGACTTACGAAAATTTTCGACTTACGAAAGACCCTCGGGAACGAATTAATTTCGTAAGTCGGGGTTCCACTGTATTTGTTTGCCTCCACAAACACTTGGTTAGGTTTTAGAAAGAAAAGGTTCACCTACTGATAAAGTTAAGCTCACGTCGGAAGACAAACATCCAACAGGAGAATGCCTGTTTCCTTAACTGTGGTGACTAATGCAACACCAGGAGAGAACATTTGGGGACACTTTGTAAAACAAGGAACAAGAACATTCACAGCCTGCCAACCTACAGCAACCCCAAATCTTGTTTAGGGTCAAAGAAGTACAGCTCTGGCACAAATGTCCTGGTTTCCTGATATTCATCATCTCTCTGTCACTGTCTCTGTTAAATAAAGGCATAAAATGAAAGAAATGTATCTTTTCTGAAGTTTTAAGTTTTCTGAAGAAAGACATCCAGCAGACCTCTACATCACAGCAGTGGCAGTTTTCAGCCTCTGCCAAAGTCTGCCACTGCTGTGATGTGAATTATAAGATGGTGACTCAACTTCATATATTTCCTCATACTTGGCTGTGGCTTTTCTGTCCACTATAATAATAATATTAATAATAATACTTAAGTGTGTGTAGAAACACCTCAAGTCCATTCCAGTCAATGAAATTCTAATTTAATAGTTACAGAACGATGGGTCATAAAACATTGTGTGCTCTGCTTCACTTTTATTCACTGTGAGTTCTAAGTGAATCTTTCATTATCTTCCACAAGCAGGACTGTTAAACTGTTCTTAAAAAGTTAAAGAAGAGCTGCACACAGCCGAGGACTTCCTAATACTCTCTAAAATAATAGTTCAGAATAATGAGAATTCAAGACAAACCACATCAAACTGTAATAACTGCTCATTAATGATGCTGTATTTACAACATTTCTGGTGTGCTCATAGTATCAGTGGTTAGTCAGCCTAATCATAATTTATATCATAGACTTTAGGTCTTGTAGCATGTTCAGCACCTTCTCTGACCTGATATCAGTCCACTCATGCTAGGTCATCATCTGCGGTATGTGAACAAGGTCAATAACGATTCGGTGCTCAATCACTAGTATCCTATTCAGTCTATCAGAGTAATACAGTAGCACAGAGACTCACATTTACTATTTAAAGACTGATCAGTGGGTTTGAACATAACCAAAACACCACTGTGTGGGCTCTGAAATACTGTGCGTGATCACATGGTGTTAAAATCCAGATTCAGTGATGAGCATGCTGACACGGCAGATACCACCAGAGATAGCTGATGTTGGCTAACGTGGCTGATAAACTGCTGTCGTTGTGAAAGATAAAGATAAACTTCTACCTGCTTGTTGCACCTTTACGATCAGGACCAATGATGAAATACAACAAGCAACAGAAGGAGCCTTTTCAGTCTTTCTTATCGGGCTTACTCAGAGCTGCTGGTGTGAGTCTGTAGTGAGTTTAGTACAGCATCTCTGCGTCGAAGAGAAGAGCTTATTTAAAAACTAATTTTGCAAATGTGTTAATGCACCAGTGGTGCCAACCAACCATGTCCTCAGTATTAAAACCTGCCCACTCTGATAACAGATATGAGAGACCTTTCCTTAACCCCCGAGATCTTAGAGAATGACAGAACGAGGAAAGGTCAGAGAGGATTTTTGAAATAGGAACTTTCTGGCATCATTTCTGTTATCAACAAGATATCAGTGCACGCCTGGCATTTCATTGTGACCCAAGGAGCTTAGCCAAACTTCATCTTAAATTCTCCAGTATCACAAATACACTAAAAATAAATGCCCCCTCTGCCCCTTTCGGCCTTTCTCCAGACACTAATCCTATAGATGATTTGGCTTCCATCAACCTGCCCTTCTCTCTTTTCACCTCTCTGTCCTTTCTAGCATTTCTCTCACATTCTTTCATTCGCATTCCTCTCTACTCCCTCTTTCTTCTTCAGGCATTCGCTGTTATCGCTCCATTGTTTTCCTTCTTGATCCCCTCTCTTTGCTTTCCTTCTTTCCCACCTACAAATTGAACACAGTTCCGTTCAAACACTGTGGACACTTCTTCCAAATGAAGGTACAACAGCCTACCATGCTGGATGAAATGTAAGAATGCCTTTGCGGTCAGTATCAGTCAGCAGTATAGAGGAATCTGAATCATGCTTTGTGAAAATTAAACTCACTTTAAGAATCTGTGAGAAGTTCTTCAAATTACACACGGGACAAAACTTCAAAAAGGTGTGAAATTGAAGTCGCTTCCCTCAGCGAACACTTCAGATGTAGCTTCTATAGAGACAAAACTTTGATAAATGCTCAACAGGTCACAGGTTTTTCCAGCATGGGTTCAGTTTTAGAACTTCAAGTGTTTTTTTGATTACAATCTAAGACTTTTTAAGATCCGACTACAAAAGAGAAACCCAATCAACCCTTGGGTGCGCTTGAAAGAAACTAGTCATTACAATTTAAGACCATCTCATAATGCAAAGCTGTACCAGACACCCGTACTTACAGGCAGATGTCATCGAACAGATAAAGAGACAGGGTTACTGGCAGGAAATGTTGAAGCGGTCTTTCTTCATAAGCGGCGATGATGTAGAGAATAAAAACAGAGAGCTTGTTTCCATCTTTTTGAGAGTAAAACCATTCTTGGCCTGTAATATTCAGATATTAATTTGTTACTCAGGTTCTTGGTGACTTCATTCAGAACATCAGACGATGGAGTTACAGCGCTGGTCCTGATGTTCAGACACATTTTACTACAGTAAACTGCATACTTAGTGAAGTGCAGCACTAATTATTATGTTTTATTATGTTTTGTTTGAGCCAACCTCCAACACTAATCCTCACTCACTGACCCACATCCAAACAGATTTACTTCCAAGAACTGATATATCAAAACCATGACGTTCCCCTTGATCAGGAGTTCCTGAAACTGCTGATAATTTTACACCTCAATCAGGTATTTTTCCAGGAATAAACAGACCTTATCAGAAGTGAATTTATTGCCTCATTCTTCAGTTTAAATTCTTGCACAGGAACTGAGATCCTTATAAGAATTCCTGTAATCTGAGGGAAGGTCCTGCGGTTGAAACACAACAACAAGCACGGCAATTACAGAAAGAAACATTTGTTGGCCAATCATCGGTCAGAAACGGACTTGCCTCTCCTCCAAGAACTGATGATGATTTACAGCTCTAACTAATTTGACTCTGAGCATTTCCACACATAAAATATAGTTCTTTAATGATCTCGTCCCCATAGAAAAATTGTTTACAGGAGACTCAGATATGGTGGTTTGACCAGCTGACAGCCAGCTGACAGACATAATCTCTCCGGTGTGTCTGGGATCGGACATGCTCAGAACACCTCGCCCAGGAGCTGCCTCTTCCAAAGAGGAAAATATTGACACTGAATACAGAGATATTTCAGACAATATTGAGTCAACACAGTATGTCTGTTTCAGTTTGACACGGTATATGAGCTCCATAGAAAACCCTTTGTTTCCACTTTGCTGTGAGAGAAGTCAATTATTCAGCTGGACTAGTTACACAATGACTGCACTTACATGACGCCTAATATTTTCCATAATTTGGACAACCTTTCAGGGTCTTTCAAAAGATGCAAACAGGGTGGCTAGCTCAGACCCCGGATTTCAATCCATCGACAGCTGCTCTCTTCCAGCTTCAAACATGAACGGCACACACCTGAAGCACTGAAATGAGCACAGATAAGCTCGCCCGAAGCGCAATAATTACATAGTGAAAGAGGAATTTTACTTTTTTTCCCACTTTTTCTCTTTCTGCAGGTGAACACTGAATCACTCTCCCAGGTGTTCCTGCTCCTCCCTCATCTCATCCTCTTGTCTTTCACTGGGAGATAATCAAGACTGGCATCCGAGAGTTGGGGGGGGGGGGGGGGGGGGGGGGGGGTAGAGCTGACTGAAGAGGGGAGGATGTGTAATGATCGAGGAGAAAAGAAGGTGAGGAAACAGGAGAGAGGACAGAGTATCGCCTTGTTTGCGCTCAACAAAAAAATTGAGGGCCAAAAGTGACATCATCGTCCAGGTTTTGTAACTGGGCTCAAGTAAAGCTTCGTCTCTGCCCAGCTGCTTTTAAAGCAGAGACGAACACAAAGTAGGAGCTTATTCACACGACTGAAGAAAATACATACCGCTAAAGTTTACAGCACAGGACATTTGGAACATGTCTTTGGTTTGAAACAGTAAATAGAACCACACAGCAACAATTCAGTTTATTTCACTATTAGTTATTTAGCACTAAATCACAACAGTCGCATCAAAGCCCTTCATATTATACGGGAAAGACCCTACAGTGACACAAAGAAAACAGAAAACCCAAACAATCATATGAAGCATGCTCATCTCAACTCCCACCAAAAACCATCAATCAGTACATTTGGGTTTTCTAAGATGAACAAACGGATGTGAAACAGACATTTTCATGGCATAAAACTGACTTTTCTTTTGCCGATGCTCGTGTTATATGGAACAAACTTGCTGGACTCTCTGCAAACTGAAAGGCTTCACAGCAACACAGTAACTCTTTAAAAAAATCAAAGCGTGGCATCGTCTGTGCTGCTGGATAAAAATACTTAGAAATATCTTTATTTTGCAGTACTCAGTCAATTTCATAATCAGCACCTTTTGAGTTTGAATGATGCATTTTCAGTAGTTTCATGTTAACGGTGCACATTCTGCTGGAACCTTTAAAAATCTGTTATGAAGATTAGAAGGGGCGGATGTAATTTTGCTCAGTAATGTATCAGCCCACTATTATGCTCATTGTTAAGCACAGAGAGAACTCCTGAGTTTGGTGGATCATTTTATCTTTTTGTATTTTTAATGTACTCGTTAAAATGCAGCTTTTTTTAACCTGTGCTTATTTCCTCTGATTATTATTGGAAAAGAGTGAGAAGAGTGTCCAATAAACAGCCTCAAACTGACGATTAAAAACAGATCAAAGAGGAAAAACAGCAACTTGTCACGTCAAGTTAAGCTGGAAGCAAAACACCGTTCATTTGTTCATTTTCTGGTCAGATTTCTTATTTTATAGGATAACCAAGCATCATATTTTACACTAGTTAACTAGTTACTGTAACCGTAAAATAAATATGTACAGCACAAAAGGTGTAAAGTAAATGTACTTGGTTACACGTGCAGAAGAGAAAACAAAAAAAAAGTGAAGGTAGAGATAAAAACTGAGGGATGAGGGGAGGACGCCAAGCTGGCTGATAAAATCTGGACAGTCCCACGACCACACACCCACATCATATTATGAAATATGTATGAACGACCCTTCCCCGGCCTCTCGCTGCCTCCAGAGGAACGACTTTACCGAGGAGGACCGGTGTCTGGTTTGCAGTTAAATAAACATACGTTCATCACGCAAACGTTTTTAATCATCAGCTGTTAACAGACTCACACAACAGGTCGGTATGTTCACGTCAGTTTTTTTAACACGTCGGCACGGTCACCGCAGAAAGAGTTTTCATCTGCATCCTTCAGAGGCCTTAATCTTGGACTCTCGAGGTTTCATGAAGTTGTTTTGCTGGCATAAAAGAAGAAATGCCAAGAAAATCAAACTGGCAACCATTGATATCGGTGTTTGTGTTTCGGCTCTTTATCTTATTTAAACACGATTTCTGAGCAATTAAAAATCTTCTTTTAACACAAACGCTGCTTTGTGTCTTTCATGTCCAATAATCTTTTCTGTGATTATGTGTATTATGAAGAACACAGCGAGATGTGTGCACAACCTCAGCTGCTCCTTCTCACATCTCATCGGCTGCGTTGCATCGATTCCTTGAAACCACACACTGAAATTTAATAATAATAATGTATACTTTATTGATCCCCGTGGGGAAATTCCTCTCTGCATTTAACCCATTCACTCTGTGAAGCAGTGGGCAGCCATTAGGCGCCCAGGCTTGAAATCATTTCCTTATTGTCTAAAAAATTCAGTACACCATAATTATGATTAATTAGCAGTGTTGGTGGAGGGTGACATTAACAATTTGCGGCTGCTGATCGCTGATAACGTTCCGAGCAGAGACGGGACAAAAACTAATCACAGCGAGTCGGCGGCTTCCCGGCAGGAAGGAAAAAGAAATTCTGGTCAGGGTGGAAAAGATTTTAAACGTTGTTCAGATGCCAGCAGGATGCTGGAACGCACGGAAACGTTAAGAAAAAGAAAACAGAAGAAACAAAAGGCATGTTTGTGGGAAATGAACTAATAATTAATCATATTTTGAAAAACTTTTTGGACTTCATGAGACTTGAAACCCTTTTTTTAAGATGAAAGCTCCAATATCAGAGCACACTCCTCACTTCAAAGAATGGAAAAACAAGGGTTTTTTTTTTTTTACATATTTTGCTGACTAATCATTAAAAAAGGGCCAGATTTTTTTTAAAAACTGGATTTTATTTTGTGATTATGAACGGTTATCTGTCTCTGTGTGTTAGCTTTGCAGCAGCCTGGCGACCTGTCCAGGGTGTACGCCTCTCGCTCTACAGTGAGCTAGTATCGGCTCCAGCCCTCCACATCCCTGAATTGGATAAGCAAAATACAATAAATGGATGGATGGATGGATGGATAGTTTAGGAATCAGTTTAGGTGATTCAGGCATGTCATGCTGGGAGCAGACCCGGGACTCGCTGGACAGATTCCATCTCTCTGCAAGACTGGGAATGACCGTGCTCCCCCAGATAAGCTGGAGGAAGATTCCAGGATCAGGGAAGTCTGTGCTTATCTTAGATGGCTGCCCCCACAACTCAAATCCAGACAGGCAGTAGAAAATGGATGGCTGGAAACAAATTACCACCAACTCAGGAAGTCTGAGCATTATTTTGTCAAATGTTGTGGTCATACTGTGAGATCTGGGAACTGGAATCACAGTCAGAGTTGTGTTTGTAAGGTTGAGTGTAGATGCTCCGCCGTCAGTTCAGTGACTGAGCTGAGCAGCTAGGAAGGCGTGCTGCTTTTAGTTTTGGCAAGTGACAGAAAGCACATTTCTACAGCTTCTGGTTCCATCTCGATAAAGCCCCATGTTCACGTCATCAGATAAAAACAACTCAGCACCGGGAAACACAGTCTGTCAGCCTCTGCATTTCACTCAGGCTTCTTGTTTATCAGTAAGAAATGGGGAGATAATTGGTAAGAGCAACGTCCTGATGGGAGTTGCTCCGTGAAGCTGATACGTTGCATCATTTTCAGTCAGTGCAATACTTTTGGCAGTGAGTGTGAAGGAGACCTGGTCTGAGTCTGCAGCATTAGCATACTGTGGTTCTGCAACAATAGTCGTACTGTGGTGCAGCACTCGGAGGACTTGCGCTCTGCTGAGTGTGTGGAAACTTCAGAGCTTCAGAACAAACAGCAGAATACATTTACTGGAACCTCACCAGACCCAGAGCTACAGCTTTAGCTCGTGTTTGGAGGGCACAAGAACTTTAAACAGATCGGCACGTGACCCTTAACGGACTGACGTGTCAGAGAGGAGAAGGCCCCACGCTGCTGTCAGACCAAAGGTCTCTCTATCTCTCTTTCTCTCGTTCTCTAATATTTACAGCTTCCTGTGTGGTTGGTTCAGAGCTGCAGTTTATCAGCTGGTCAGCAGCAGCACACACATGTCGGTTATGTGTTTGTCACCAGAAGAACAGCAACCACCGCTAACCCCTGTGCACATGTGTGTGTGTGTGTGCTGTGGTTTAGGACTGCTGGGAACTTTACGAGTGTGTGTGAACCGCTCGGTTTGGCTTGCGGCTGCTGATGAGGTATGGAAAATGCATTAAACGTACTCTCTCTCCCCCCTTCACCTCTTTCCTCTTGCTCGCCCCTCGCTTTTCTGTCTCTCTCTCACTTGGAGTTTGAATTTTTCAGTTTAATGAGTGTTATTGGCAGAAACATGGAAAACATGGACAGCCAGCAGTTCCCTGCTCTCCGTCTTCCACTCCTGCGTTTCTCCTTGAACACTGAAATCTAAGAAAAACACTCACATGGCCAAAAGTCTGTGGATGCCCCACTTTTCCCACGGCTGCCGTGCAAGAATTTGGCCAAACTTTGGTCCCATCCGATGCCGCTGGCACCCAGAGCCGGCACTGTCAGAGTAGTTTGAGCGTGCATGTTTGTCAAACCCTTGATAATAAGCTTGCAATGACTGTATGCAGTCTGTACTGGGTGCACGTTTCTGAGGAGACCCAGCGGATGCAGCCGTTTGTGCTTATTTTGACCTGTGAACATGAAATATCTCTTTAAATGAAAATTAATCCATGTAATTTAATGCTGTAGAAAAACAAAGAAAATCCGTTCTCCCGACTCAGTTTACACGCCGTTATAGAACTACGTCCAGGTACAGTGCTCTAATACAAGCCACACTGATGAACATAAACAATATTCATTTCTGCTGAGGTCACCTTCCGTCAACATTTCCAATGGAAATAAAAAATAAAATAATAAAAACAGCAGAGTCGGGCTGACAGAGCCCAAACCTGCACAGATGAGTCTGTGGGCACCACCCACTACACCTTCATTCAGACACAAGCTCTGAAAAAAGCCATACAGTGAGGAGAAAAAAGAAAATACACAAACAAACCAAGTTTCAATCAAACCGATCCTCTGAACAAATGAAGTAACCAGAAAGATACAAACGAAGCAAACAACCAACAAATGTTTGATTAGTACATTGGCCAAAAGCTGAACAATCAGAGGCAAACATAACTGGATTACAGGAAAGTGTTGACAAACAGAGGATTGAATCAGAGTACAAAACACCAAAAAAAACCTTTCCAAAACCTTTCCAGAGCTCTCCTCTGTTTTTAAACAGAACCATAAAACCATAGAAAAATAACCAAACTAATCACCAAACACACATCATTAAACACAGCGGCTTTAATCTATAAAACGAAACTTTTTAAACTCTGTCAGGCTTCAGAACAGGTTTCTGGCCCAGCGTTGTCTAATTTGGCTCCAAATCGAACATGAAACTGATTCCAGGAACCAAACCTCCCTCACACCACTCACAAACATTTGGTAGGTTAAAGTAAAAAACAAAAAGACGTCTGTAAGTGTTAGAGTGATGCCTGCGACAGAAAGACATGCGTGGATGTGAGAGGATGAATTTCTGACCTCATGGGAATGAATGAATGAAAGCATCAGAGCATGATCGCTGCTGACATGCTCTCCACGGAATAAAAATAAACCAGATGGAAAAGATATCTGACTGCAGGCTTCAGGAACATGGCGGGTGGTTCTCGTTAATGGAAGCATGAAGAAGAGGAGGCATGCTCCAACACAGACATGGAAAATATGAAAAAACAAAGTGGGATGAAGCGGAAAGCAAACGATGGAAACGCGGGGAGAAGAAGAGACAAAATGAAAGATCACTGCTGTCAGATGAAAACGCTGCATCTCTGGGAACGCCGGTTTTCCCATAGTTTAAGCTTCGAAAGGATCTTTTACACGTTGCTCATTTCTTTATTCAGAGGAACGTAGAGCATGAGCACTCCCTCAAAAATGCAGCGTCTTTTCCCAACAGCAGCTGAACACAAAGAGAACATGAACAAAGCAAAGAAACACAAAACGGTCATGTCCACGAGCCTTTCACAATAAAAGACTCAAAAACATTTTCACAGGGAAATGAAATGCAAGCAAGCCCCATGTTTAATTAAAATAATCACACAAACATCTGAAAATGACATTTAATGGATGATTTCATGTCATTCGAAGCACAGATTCATTATAATTAAAGCAATTATCACAGAGCGAGCAGCTGTAATCAAGGAAAAACTTCACATTCATTTTCACTCCAAAGATTCAACGGGTGAACAAAATGAGACTGAGAGTGAAAGCAGACTTTACTCCGCTCTGAAACTCTGACATTTAATCATTGTGAAGTTGCTCTGACGGCTGCTGAGGGCCTTTTATCGTTTTGCTGTGTCAGAGGAAGAATTTTGTGCTGCGTTGCCCTCACAGCTGCGAGCGCTCAGGAAGCCCTCCCACAAACACTGAATGATTCCTGTGTCGACTGGAGGAAGGGTGGTCACTGGGGGGGGGGGGGGGGGGGGGGGTATGTCTTCCAAAACACACACAAAGATCCATGTTTGTGTTCTACACCTGTGAGCACCTTAATGGCATCAAATAGTCTTCATTGCCACACTTTCGTGTTTCAGCAGCGGTTTCGGTCTCAGGGAGATTCTCTATGGCTGCGGCGACGTGCTACTGATGAACATAATGAGATTTAAATAATCTGTAGGTGCAGCTTCATTTTGATTCCTTGAGCTTTAGTTTCTCCTTTTCTGTGTGTTTGCTGTTTTCTTGATATGATTTACCGGTTTTATTTCGTTATCTATGATTACTTTCAGCTATGTTTAGTTCCCTGCCTGTTTCCTGTTCCCTTATTGCCTCCTGTATGCTTTAAAGCAGCGATGGGAAACTCCAGGCCCTTGAGGCCTGGAGGTTTTAGATGTGTTTTTGATCCAACACAGCTGATTTAAATGGCTAAATTACCTCCTCAACATGTCTTGAATGCTGTGTCAGGGGAAGGATGCTCATAAGGACACTACCTACCTACGTCACAAGGGCCGTTTATCAATGCCCAAGTACGCGAGTACGTACTCGCGTTCTCGGTGAGTACATACCCGCCGAGAACGCGAGCACGGACTCGTGGGCCGTTTCTCAATTCTCAAGTACGCGAGCACGGACTCGTGATTTGTACAGTCGGAACACCAGCGTACGTGATGATGTCACAGGTCCGGAGTTTTTACTGCCGTCCCCTCTTAATTTAACTGTAAGTAACATGTTATGAAGCTTAACTTTAATCACAGCCAAACCAGTTTACTCAGGAACAAATAAAACACTGAAATAAACCAAACATTAACATTTAGAAGTGATCTAAGTGACTTATATATCATTGTTAACCTCAGTAGTGAAACCTCTATTAATAAAAATAGTGTACATGTACATACGTGTACATACCTTAATAAAAACAAGCAGGTGAGATGTTAGAACGCTTTTATTTCTATTCTAGTGGACACTCAATACTATAGACAACTGCTGGGGTTTCTTTAACCTGAGTAGTGAGAAGTCCGCGAGCGGTTTGGGGGGGGGGGGGGGGGGGGGGGGGGGGTTGGAAACGATGTGCCGGGAGTCCGCTGTTGAGTTTTGGACGAAATGCATTCTGGGATATTTAGCTGTCCCAAGTCTACACCGATGCATGCTCGATAAAACGGGCGGATCGAGAACACATCCGGGACTTTTTCGCGTTCTCGGCGTGATGCGTACTTCGAATTGGAACAGTACTTGGTCTCCGACTGATGACGTATCACGAGTACACGAGAACGCAAGTACGCACAAGTACGCATATTGATAAACGCCCACGGTAGTGTCCTTAGACGGACAGGTAGTCAGGAAATGAGCGGCTGTGGACGGCCCCCTTTTTTCTCCATAGAAACTTTATTGAACAAACAATGAGTATACAACATAACAGATGGGCTGTGGACAGCCTTTTAGCCTTCAAGTCCAAGTCCGCCCTTACTTGCGTGTTTTTCCGGTCGCTAGCGCCACAGCGCGAAAACTTTAAAATGGACCCAGAACTGTCGCTCCGTTTTTTTGTACATTTGTAATTCTCGAGCAGCTAGAAAAACCTTATCGGCGTCGCCGGCACGTTTTGTAGCTCAACAGAGACAAACATATCCAGGTAAAATAATTTCCTTTAATCTACACGCATTTAGGAATTACTTAGCTAATTACATGGATAATTGAATCATTGCCGGTGTTGTGCCAAAAAGTGTTCGCCTGCCAAAACTGATTTCCAATGTTTCCGTGTGTAATATGTGTAATATCTTTATGTATGTTGGTAAATAGACTTCGGTGAACAGGGTTTACAAAGGGGTTATATAATTTAAAAATTACCTGTTTTTCAAGTGTCTTTATAACTCTGTGTTATTGTACCTACATTATAACCAATCTGATCCTTTTTGTCCACTTAAAGTATGTTTACAGAACTGTTGATATATTTATTGCACTGTCTGCTGTCCTCTTGGCCAGATTACTCATAAAAAATAAATTTTCAATGTCAACAACATTTTTTTGAACTGGATAAATAAAGGATATTTAAAAGTCACTGCCAAAAACTGATTGCAGCTTCTACCTTGTTACAGGAATGTTGTTTGTGGCTCAAGGTGACTTGATATCATTCACGAGGGATACATTTGACATGTGCTTCACGTATTATAGACCAACAAGTTATTCATAGCAGTTTAAATACGAGCAATCAGTTTTTGACAGACGATCATTTTTTGGCACAACACCAGTCATTCATACACATGTACTGTATTATATAAAATATATAAACCAAAAGTCTTTGAAACTTATAGAATCTAATCTTTGGTTTCTTTTACATAGCACTTTATCAAACTGTTGTCTGCTACAGATTTACAAGTATTATACTAGTAGTAATATAGCATCCACCATCTCCTGCTTGCATATTTTTGAAAACATCTTAGTGGTGTGGCAGCCGTCGATTGAGCCAGCCCTGCAAACCTTGTGGATGGACGATGCAGTGGACAGTGGGAGGAACCATCCTAAAGCTCTCTTTGCAGACCACCCTGTGTGATTCTCCACTTGCAGACCAGAAAAGACAAACCGCAGGTCTCAGTTGCAGCACCCCATCCATGTCTGATCTTGCTCCGGCAGATTCAGCAACACTGCCAGAGACTTCCTGTAATCTATTACAGTTGTAAAAGAAACGGTCCAGGAACAGGTCACTCAGGTTAATCCTGTGTGAACAACTGAAAATATTGTTTTTTCATCTTTAAAACTGTTGGTGTATTAGAAATATTCTTGTTTAAAGGTTTTTGTTATTTACTTTATTGCTGTCAAATAAATATCCATGTAATATTGTTCAACGTTAGCGTTATGTTCATACATGTTACAAATACCTGTAAATTAAATTGAGTTCAGTGACAATTACTGTTTGTTTTAATTAATTTATTAATAACATAAAACCTCTATACTAATGCAACACATATAACAATGTAACAAATATATCCAAATTAATTAATTTCTTAATGCATAACTCATTTTGGAACTAATCTTTCTAGAAGTGAAAACAGTCTGTCCATCTTCTCCCTGCTCTCCTGCGCTCTCCTCTCCTCAGCCTCTCTTTGCTGCCTCATGTCCTCTCCGAGGTCTAGCAGCTTATCATCTCTATCCCTTCGCCTCTTTCTCCCTGTTGTGGGTGGCTCACCCTCTTCCTCATCGCTGTCGTTTTGGTCACCCACTGCTGTGCTTGGCCCTGGAGTGTCCTCAGGGAGAGAGGAAATTAGGACAGGAGGCCTAATGGAAGGCCTCTGTCCTATCACCTCATCCATGAGGGCAAACCAGGGCCAAGTAGCAGCAGTGGGCGTCCACTGACTCCCTCTCCTGACCCTGGATACTTGCAATCCTAAAGGCACAGGAAATCAAAAATGACAGTAGACAAATAAAAACAACACAACAACTCTTAGTAATTGTACATTTAATAACTTGTGTTCTTAAGAACTTCTGTCTTGATAACACACATACGTACTTTGTATTTTTTTTAAGTTATACCATTTCTTCTGGCCTGCAAGGGGGTGACTTTCCCCTGCAGGCCCGTCTTCTCCAGAATTGTCCTGATCACACACAACAAATAAGAGAAGAAAGGAAACCATGGCAACTATGTTAATCCCTTAATCCAAAAGTTTTCACAGCAGAACACCAGAGGAATACCGTCTGGACATCACAGTTTCTGTACAGCAGCGGTCCGTGAGTCGTTTGGTACCGGGCCACGAGAGTTAAGGCTCCCCTGTGAAATTTATGGTTTTCAGGGTTTTTATCGTTAACTCAGTTTCCCCACAACATATCACCAATTCGAAAAAATCAAAATTAGCTGTATGTAAGCAGCAATACATGAAAAACCGCGGGACCCACCATACAAGCTGGTTTACGGATATTTAAATAAAATTTAAAAAACATGTCTATGCAGATGCCCAAAGCTTAACAACACAACCGCTATAACAATTTAACTTTTGTACAACCAGATTTTCATATACTTACATTTGAAATTGTTTTCCTCTCCCGCTTCGACCACCATCGTTATCAGAAAAAAATCTCCTGTATGACCCGCAATGAATCCTGGGATATGGTAGGACACGAAGGATACATCGGACCCATCCTTAAAATTTGCGGAAAAGTAAGACGCATTTGTCGCCACATTTTGAGTACTCTTTGAATTCGGACAGCCTTCGTCGCGTCGCTGTGACGTCATTGCATCCAAATATGGCATTTTAAGCATCCTTCCCCTGAATTCGGACACAGCCGAAGTTATCCAGAGGCCTGGTAATGAACAAATCATTTATTTCAGGTGTGTTGACCCAGGGTAATATCTAAAACCTGCAGGACACTGGCCCTTGAGGCCTGGAGTTCCCCACCCCTGCTTTAAAGCCTCAGGTTGCTGGTGTGCCTGTTCATGTCTAGTGTATCCACAGCTCCTTTGGACTATTGGGTCACCTGAATAAAGGTTTGTTTACTGTTAATTCATTCTGTACCTGAAACCTACATCGTAACATGAAGTCCATCCTCCCTGCACTAGCTCTGTGGTTATCAAAATCCTGGATCTAATCCTTCCCCCTACCTTTTTCTTTCTTTTCCCAGGTTGACACGAGCATGAAGTTTTATATATTGTATCTGTGTTCACGCTGTGAGGTTTTCTACTTTCAAATAGTAAAAAAAAATACAGCCTTCTGGGTCGTTTTCCCCTCGCACCAAGGACTGCAGCTCAACTCTCAGATGGACCCAATGATTTTTACACTTCCTCGTATGTTAGCTCCAAAGTCGAGCTGACCGTAACTCAAAGAGGTGATGTTTGCATTCACATACACAAACAAATAAATTCAATTTTCATGATGGTTTCATGTTTTGTCATCAGACGGCATCGCTCTGTAACTGAGATCACTGATGCCTGTTCCTGAGCCTCTCCTGCAGAGGTGACCTGCAGGCGTTTTCCTTGTGTTTTAAAGTGCGAGTGAACGTATTTGTCATGTTCTCCATGTGGGTGCTGCTGTGGCTGCAGTGGTGAACTCTTCAAAATATCCACGCTGCCCAATAACACAGCAAACATCACTAAAAACATGTCATCAGGAAGTAACCCAGAGGTGTTCTGTCCTCCAACTACTGCCTGAACACACACTGCAGTTATAGTGTCTTCAGTATTCAGATGATTACAGTTTTATTCCTGCTCAGGGTTTCGGGGTTGAAGGTTTATTTATTAGAATATGTGTGATTTTTTTTTTCCTGTCAGTGTGACAGCTGTGAGGGCAGCACGGCTTTCCTGCTTCAGTGAATAAATAAAAGTAAGATCTATTTGTCCTGGATTTTCCCATTCAAGCAGAGTTAAAACCATCGGGTCCTACCGTGTCTGTGCAGGGTCATCCACAGCAGAACCACCGGGACAACATGACGAAGTCTCCACCTTCCTCCTCTTCCTCCTCCGCCTTCACCTCTAAAGGTCTCCCTGGAAAAGCAGACGAAGAAGGAAATTTTCAGCATAGTGCATTCCGACTTTTTCATATTCTGAACATGAATCCTGTTTTTCTTGGATGAAAACTCCACATTTTATGATTCATTTGCTCTCTGAACCATTTTCAACTTATTTGTTGTCATTTTTCAGTCCGATCAACAGAAAAGCATCAGCAGGAACAAAGAGCCTTCCACTTCGCTCTAGAGTGGGTGGAGTGCAACTTGACCTGATGCAGGTCTACTGTGTCTCAGTAATTCATAATTCAACATAACTGTGGATAATTTCATGACAAAAAAGGAGCTTCAAATGCTTCTCACCAGTCACATTCAAATGTGTCCTGCAGCCCTGAAACTGACGAGAGACCTGTGAATAAACGAGTGACTGCAGATCACATGTGTTTGCGTGTCAGACAATCACATCCCCGGGGAACCAATCAAACTGCTCCAATGCAGAGAGAAGCTAATGAGAGGACTTGTTGTATCAAAGAGTTTCACTTCAGCAAAGTGAAGCAGCTTTAAAGCAAATTCAAATCTTATCTCAGTTCATTAATATTAATAAGTTTACTGCAACAATGGCTCAGGACCTACTAAGGGTCACAGAGGGCACAGGAACAAGCCCGACCTATCGAGACCCCATCGACAACACACAGAACAAAAGCATCAGCTGACGTCCACGCCCCAACGAGTCGGAGGTGTTTTAGAGGAGGGGGAGTTCATGTTTGCCTATGTGAGAAGACTGAACGTAGTTATCCCAACAGGACTGACTTCTATCCTTCATGGAAATGTTTAAATAAAGCCGACATCAGTGGGTTAAACTGTTTATATTACATATCTTCAGTCAGGTACCCATACTCCAGGCTTGCTCTCTGTGGCATTGTTTGAAGCATAACATTATTCAAAATCAAATTTAATATACTCAAAGAGTCACTTGATTTGCAACTTAATGAAAAACTGTGGAAAGTCTCCAAATTAAAAAAAAGTCCAATAACACATCTGAATGTGTCCGTTTGGGAGTATTTCAGTCCCGCACAGAGATCCAAACTAGTCAGCCACATTCAGGAAGATGTTCCAGGCACAGCGTCAGCACACCTTTGTTTCATGTTTTATTCACCCATCAGCTGGATCCTGCCAATCTATCACACACACACAAACACACACATACACTGTCAGCCATCTGACACCTCTTATTTTCCTGACGGCTGTGAGGTCGGGACACTTTTATCTCAGCACAGATGAAACCAAAAGGTCGAGCGAGGCTGTCATCTATAGTTTATCAGGGTTAACCATCCAGTGATCCAAATCTCAAAGGCCTCTGGGAGGAACAGCGATGTGGAGACCCAGCTCGTCTCTTCCTGATTTAGTCTCTTCCTGCAGTTGAAACAAATGTTTACAGTACTCACACACACACACACACACACACACACACACACACACACACACACACACACACACACACACACACATTGGGCGGGGGTATCTAATTGACATAATGCTTTCCCTAGCCCCTTACCAGGATTTTGGTCCCCATAATGGCTGTTGGTAACACACACACACACATACACACACACACACCAGTGCAGGATGCTGAGACCACAGTCACAAAGGTTTTCTACCAAAATCCTTTCCAGTTATTTTCCACAGACACACACAGTGGGTTTGTGGAGGTTTTGTTTGTCGCCTGTGTATAAATTATAAATAGTAATAAATACCCGCAGCATCACACAGACACAGTCTGCTTATTAAAAGCAGGATCTTATAATCTGCTCCTTCCACATATCCAACTCCAGGTTTGCATGAATCACTGCTAATGAAGTTTCTCTGGATAATTCCTCACTTAATCAATTATTATCAATTATTAAGAAGGCTGATAATTAACTACTCTCATTATTAATATGTATTTATTTGTTTATTTTGGTTTACGATCTACCAAAATATCCTACTGCTGTTTTTTTGAATAACTTGAATAACTTTTAATGCACCTGGGCTCAGCAGACAGAGGGACAAGTGGCATATGACAAAAAACATGAAATTACAGCGGTTTCAAGGAAGGAAGTGACATCATCTGTGCACTATGTGCTTAACGCAGTGAAGTGAATCTAAAGGTTGTTTTCGGTGTCTCGGTCGGTCCCTCATGACTCTGGCTGAGTTGATTTGAGTGTATTTTGCTGTCTCTGTTGTCAGGAGACTGTAAAATGCAGAGAAGTGCCAGCTGTGCTAAAAACTGAGCAAAAACATAAACTCGGCTCCTCCTTCATGGTCACTGAGTTATAAGATCACGTAATACTAAACTATGAATCACAGCAAAAATGACCCGAAGACCGAGAAAAGTTGTTCACAGCTTAAAAACTCTGAATGTCTTTAAGTTTCAGAAGAAACCACGGCCTCTCCACACCAGCCTTCAGGTTGTTCTCTCAGCTGTTCATGAACCCATTGGACACTTAACGGCTGGGACTGCTGGGATCTTTTTGTGCCTCATATTTATCAAAAACACTTAAGGCAGGGATGGCCCCCAGGTCCTTGTGTTTTCCTACCAACTCCATGATGTTAAGACCAGAGCTGTGTGGGAGTGAGTCCTTGTGTTTCTATTGATATCTTCAGAATCTATTGCATGTATCTGCCAGTGATTGGTGAATTCCTTGAAGAGGCCAAAGCCGCCCAAGATCAGTGGGTTTAGTTTTAAATACAGCCGTTCCAGGGAACCTTGGCGCTGCCAGATTTTTGGAATCAACACGAGTCTCTCTTTTTTCTTTTGGTGGAAATGTGGAAATGTGTGCAGAAGGTTGTAGACCAGGTACTAGCATCATGTTGGTGGACTTTATATAACTTAATTACTTCCTTCTGCACAACAAATTTGGTGGCTCCAGTACACCCACCGCACTCCTATATATGCTCGCCATGACGGCACATGTAGCCAGTACTGCCACATCAGCACCGATCCAGGAGGTAGAAGTGAAGAAGGAAGTGCATTTTTACTTTTTTGAGGTTAGCATATTTAATGATAATGGCACACACACTTTGTAATGTGTGGTCATTTTGGTGAAGACCAACATGTGGCTAGCAAACCTAGCATGGTCTCTAGAACAGCTTGATGATCAGAAATATATGAAGCCTGCACGGCACTTCATTCACTCTGTGACTGAACTGATTAGGACTTTGGTATTGATATCCATCCCTGTGCGAATCCAGAAAGAGCACGCTGTGAAAAGTCTCGATCACATGGCTGATCCCAGCTACTTCAAAGTTTCCTCGTCTGTCTGTGCACACCCAAAGACAAATTTTTTCTCACGACAAATATGGCCGTTGATGTTTCCAAAGGTCCAGAATAATATGGGCCTGAGCTGTGAACTTTGCAGAAGCTACACATTCAGTGAATATTCAACGGTTTAACGCAGCAAAGTTTTCTCGTCGTCACCCTGTCTGAGCTTAAACTGCTAAGTCCTCATGCTGAAACAAAGTCACGTCTCTATGTGCGAGGCAGCAGATGGCCTCAGCGGTGTGTTTGAACAACTTTACATGGCAGCTGCACACTTCCTCTGTCTCCGCAGATCAAACCAGTGAATTATTCAACACACTAGGAAGAAATGAAAATTGTACAAGGTAGAGAAAGTAAAAAGACGAGCAGAAACATTTCGGTCTCTGGGAACTTTTGATTAGAATTTTTTTCATCATTTGATGCAAACTTGGCCGTCCTAATACTGGGAACAGTTCCTGCATCATAAATATTTAAAGCAGAGAGAACAGAGCTCGATTTTAATTTCATCGTTCAGCTTTGTTGTGTCCAGCGCCGCAAATTCATGCAGCTCCTGACATTAAAGAAAACTCGCCTCTTTGTCAAGTCATGCGTCTTGTTTTCTCGGTCCTCCTCCTCCCAGCTCCATCTCCGCTGTGGAAATGGGAGTGAATGACAAGAAGAGCAAGGTCAGCAAGCAAAGCGGTAGACATGACCACATAAAGGCGGCGATTCATGTGTCCACAGCGCTGGATGGCAGCCTGCAAACCCCCCCGCCTCAAGCCAGGCATTCTGTGGCCCAGAGGTTATTCTGAGGGTTTCACTGCAGAACAACTGAGAAAATCACCTTTCACTGCAGGAAAAGGAGCTCTGACATGACTCAGCAACACAAACCTTCTCTGCCCAACCCCTCTGCACAAGCAGGAACAACTTTGTGACTCACCCTCAAGTTCATTTACATTGACGGTTAATAACATGGACATGAGTGAGAAAACAAACCTGACAGATGTTTTTCATTAAAATTGATTTCTATTAATTACAACCAACTACATTTTACTCAAACTGCTCATATTTGACACACAAGAATCAAAGAAAGCTTTCCGACATCACGCTGAACATTTTCTGTCAGCGTCACCTCATTCTTTGTATTTCTTATCTTGTTGCTGTTTAACTTCTCTTTCTGGTCTAATTAACAAACCAACGGTGTCAACTGCTTCCTGATTGGACCCTACCACAGATGCATTAGTGAAGGATTTGCCTTTATGTCGTCACTAAATCAGTGCAGTCACTAAAAACACAAAATAAATGACACCTGCTGCAAACTGATCCTCTTCAGAATCACGTTAAAAACTCAGACACTGCTGTGTCTTTTACCTGCTGTCACTGAAGCCTACTTAGAAAGGCTCAGCTCCCAAAATATGTTCGGTTACATGCCGGAAAAGGCTGATGTTTAAATGTAAAGACCAGTCTCCCCACTGCTGCTGCATCAACTGCTGCATTATACACGATCACCAGAAGCTGCACCCTGCAACAACTTTAACAGACCTAATTCAGTAGGGTTGCAGTTCAGTTTTATGTTATAGTAGCTAAGACAGAAAACACCGAACTCTCTGAGAAAAAATACTTCACCATCATCAGCGTAGATCAACAGCAGGAAACTACACTGCTGAAAGCTTATGGCTGAAGCCCACCCTCTATGTGTTTTACAGTTTTTAAAGCTGAGCAGAGAGTTACTCTTTGTTCTGGACACGTTAGTTGAAAATAGAATTGCGCCTCCGGATGGAGAGTGATGGGGATGTCATCGATACTGACGACATTATTGATTCTGATTAAAACAGGATAGAAAAGGCTTGAATGTCACTCAGGTGTGCAAAAACTTCACTAGCATGAAATTATCCATCTTTAACTGCCAGATAAGCATGCCAGTGTTGATGAAGGAAACTGACAGCTTTGAGGGGCAAGCCTTCATCCTTTTAATTAACCTCTTATCCAGTTCAGGGCTGCAGTGGTGCTGGAGCCCCAGCTATCGTGGGGCGCAGGATCGTGTGGAACTAGTTCTCTATGCCTAGAAATCCTGACTGTATGCAGTCCTTGGAGACCCAAACGCCTTTCGGACATCATGTAAGACAAAGTCTGGATCTGTGTGAAGACCTTTCTGTAAGTCAGAGAAAGAAGTATGGATTCTCTTATGAAGTAAGAGAAGGTAAACAGGGACAAACTGTTTGACTCTGTAGATGAGTTTATTATATTCTAGAGATGTTAATCTAAGATATTTGTGCTCTTTATTCTTCTGCGTTGGCGTGGCGCTCAGATTTCTGTGTCGTGCATGTGTAATCAGTCTGTTAAACAGGCGCACTTGTTTTTTATTCTGTCAGCTTTGGGGGTGGAGAACAAACTCATTCAGGATTAAATCTCCATAGCAGCACTCGTCTCGCTGCAGTATCCCAATATTAACAATTCTTCAAACTTGGTGGAGGTCTGAAGCCCACACAGGAACCTGTCCTTTCAACACTGCAGCCAAGTTCTTGTCACGCACATGGTTGTAAATCTAATTTATTGTGAGAAACTGCTCTAACTGCCCTCCTCAAACATGTGTACAGAAGATCAGCTAGAGCTGCCTGACGCTTGATTTATGGCCCATTGTTGTAGTGCACACTGAGACGCACTTACACGCAGTCCTCCAGCAGGACAACAGCATGTCGCCTCTGAGTGATGACGCTTTGCATATTTTGAACTCCAATTGGCTGAAATTTTGGCCCGAAGCAAAAGGGAAATGACCACAGCAGAGATGACTGCGAAAAGGAAGAGCTGCCGAAAACATCAGCGCTGCCCGCAAGCGCCGATGCAACGCGCTGACCGGAAACAATGCCCTCCAATGTGGAGCCGTTATTTCTGACACAGACGCTCTTTGTCTGCTGTGAAGGCAGCAGAGGCGAAGCTAAACGCACCAACAGCAGCACAAACCAGAGGACACACAATTCAGGCTGTGCAACACAAGTGTGACAACAACAGGTGGACGATACCTTTGAAGGAACCACGGGGTGACCAGGGTGACATATTTAGCAGTTTTTAATCCAGCGATGACATATTTATTTATTTTATTTACAACAAAAATGAGTAGGTCTTAACTCTCAGAATTTACTGCTTCATTTTCTTTGTGTAGTTTCCATCATATTCAACCAATATGCTTCACTCTTTAATAATGGCATTCATAGGATATTCAGAAAACTTGACCTCTGACCTCGAGGTCACTGATATTCAAACTCATCATGAGATTTTTAGTAAACGGACAACAACATGGCGTGTCTGATATTCCCTTTCCTTTTAGCTCCGCTTTGGTCTCTGCTCGCTCCTGGAAGCTGCGCTGTTTGATCAGCTGCACTGCAGTGATGTCTCTCTGCTTTATGCAAACACGTACAGATGCAATGGAAATATGCTGCAAAACCAAAAATAGGACCTAAAGCACGCTAAATGTTCCAAAGATCTGTCAGCTCGGTGGTAATCCTCAGGGGGCTCCATGCTGGTGACTGATTCTGTAGTTGTATTTTAAGCACCAATCACAGCACTTAGTGTGGACAGCTATAAAAAACTACGCTGCTCATTCACAGAATGGAGCCTTTTTTTTTACATTATGACTCTTGTTAATTACTGGAAGGCATAAAAACATGTTTTTGGAAGTGGAAGAGTTTTAAGATGTCCAAATGAATTTCACGCATGATGAGCTCATCTTCATAACTCGGTGTAAACAGCTCATTATGATTTATTAGGCACCAGCATAACATTTTAAATGAAATTAGCCTTCGGTGCCGAATCTGTCTTTGACTTGGTCTACTGACACAAGTACTCATCACAGGGATTTATTTTTTCCTGTTTTTTAATGCATGTGTGCATATAGCAGTTTCTAGGGTTTAAAAAAGGAAGCGACTTAAACCTGTATTCTTTCTAATGACCAGCAGGGGGCGACACCTCTTCCTGCACAAAGAAGTCTGTCAGAAAACAAGCCTCCCACTCTCACCTGGGACCTCGTTAAACACGTTCCATGTGACTTTACTGTTCAACTCACTCATTTTCACTTTTATTATATAAATCACAATGCTTAGTTTGTAAAAGTTTGTGCGCCCGTTTCACGACGAAAAGGGAAAACGAGGCGAGCGCCTCCTTCTTATCCTACCAAATGTCATCAGGCTCAGACTCACGGTGCAGGTGGAGAGATCAGATCTTCCCCTTTAACTTAATTAAAGCACATTCCTCTCTGCTACGCCTGACCGCGAGCTCGTTCTCGCTTATCGCCGTCTGGATTTCATTCTGTTTGAACATAACTTTCATTTTAATTTGTACATGTATCAGGGCTCCTCAGTACACCTGTAGGATAGGTAACTTCACCTCACACACAGACACACACTTCCCGTCATCAGAATGTCATTTGACGTCACCTCGCGCCTCCGTTTAAAGGCGGCCTGTTCGACGCTTCACCTTCTGGGACCCTTGGTGTGTTTTTGGCCGTATCGCCTTCGCAGGTTGCGTAACACCTGGCAGTGACGGATTAAACAAGACCCTAAACAAGACGCTCTTTGATAAAGTCAGGAATCCCCTCCCTGCAGGGGACTGCGGAGGCTCTGAGGACCTGTGAGGATGCATCTTTCATTTCCTCGAACATCACTGATTGGTTCTGGAGTCACCGCCGTCCCATCTTCACAATGAAACACGTTGCTAAGGCACAAAGCCTCCACAGCTCCTGTCATGCTGTGACACACAAACATGACCCACACCAACAGCATGGTGGTGCAGCGGTCACCATGCTCGCCTCTCGGGGTTCAAATCCAGCCCGGGGCCTTTCTGTGGGGTTGGGATACCCACTGACTCTAATTGCCCCTCAGGTCTCTCTGCGTTAGCCCTGCCACAGACTGGTGACCTGTCCAGGTGTACTCACCGTATCATAGCTGGGATAAGCTGGATGGACAGACAGCATCATCTGAAAAACAAACTACTTCACTGACTTAGCAGGCAAACAGAAACTTTCTACACGGTGCCTCCAGGGTCTTTTGGTGCGTTTTGCTTTCATAACGTGAGCGCTGTCAGACTCACACGCACACCTGCACATATGAAGCACGGGTGCTTATTTCACTCCACACAATACGAAAAAGTCCACAAAGTAATCAAAGACTCTTCACAGACTAATCTTTTATAAACTGTGGTAATTTAAAAGCAGTTTTATTAAAGAAAAACAAAGTTTCCGGTTTGGTTCCAGTCTCGTTTCTACACTTTTCCACGGGACTCTGTTCACAGTCCGAGATTTTCTGATTCCTAAACAAGATCTTAGTCCAGTTTATAATGATTAGAAATGCTCACAAGGCTTAAACAAAAAAGAAAAAGCACTGACCTGATCTAAGAATTGAACTAGTTGAAGTATAATCGAGGTGTTTTAACTGTTTAAGCCAAGGTTTAAACCCGGGACTGTCCCAGCTGTGCTCGCAGAGTTTTTACATGTTTCAAACATCACTTCTTGTTCCTCACAGGACTCAAGTTAAGTGCTAGACCTGAAGAGGTCTGATATTTTAGGCCTGTGCAGTCTGAACTCAGGGTTTCAGACAAAAGACAAAAGAAAAGAACCCAGAGGAGTCTGTGCGCTTTCTACGCACACTGACCCGCTCCCGCGCGCACTCCGTCTCTATCACCATAAACATGTGCACACATCTGCAGTCAGCAGCATCATGGAAACAGATCTGCTCATTTTCCACAGGAGAGCTCAGCTCAAAGAAAAGCACACAGATGATTTTCCTCATTAACGGCGCGTCCATCAGAGCTGAAGACTCAGCTAAACAGGAGCCTCTCCACGGAGGCTGCTGTGGGTCCACTCTGTGGATGTTTCACAAACGGGAGGCAAAAACACAGAAACACTCAAAGTGAGTCTCTGAGAAGCTTTCAGAGCAAACACCGGACAGCAAACCCATCCTGCACGAGTCTGCAGCTGAAACAGCCTCACACTTTGTGACTTACATGTTTCACTGGAGCGGCAGCTGGTCCCCCCGCAGGATCATTCTCCCTCTCCGGAGTCCAAGGGAAGGTCTTCTTTCCTCCTATTTCTTTTCTCCCTTTTTTCCTCTTTCCCTTTTTCTTTCTCTGCTTTCCAGTTTTTTCTCGCGCTGAAAGTTTTCAGACTCCAAATCAGCAAATCCAGAATGCGCCCAGGACGCGCAAAAGTCTCCAAAGTTTAGAGAGTGAGAGGGAGAGCGATGCAGAGAGAGAGGCGGGGAGAGCGAGGGGTGGGCTCGCTTTCCTGACCCGGACTGCCCGGCGAAGGAGCGCGAAGACGTTTCAGCTGAGGAAAAACACAAGCACGGGTTTTTACTTCAGCTCAGGCTGGAATTTATACGATTAAACTTCCGCCCAAACCATCAAAATAAAAGCTGTCTGACAGAACAAACAGAACAATCAGCTGTCACACTGAGCACGGCCCCACCCGCAGGTCTCACCTGCAGGAGCAGATCCTGGAAAATAAAGTACAGAGGAGACCATCAGGCTTTTATTGTGAAAAACATCCTGCCTGTGAGCTTCAGGGCTGTGCATGTGTAGATGTTCCCTCAGTGTTGGCTAGCTCAGTTCCATCTATTTCTTTGTTCCTGACGACCTTTAAAGTATTTTAATTCTGCTTGATGTAATTTCCTGCCACGCATCAATTTCAGAGCTGACCGCTCATTTTAAACTAATGTTTCAGTGATGAGGTTAGAGTTTGTGCTCCAAACAGCCAGGCGCATAGTTTTTTTGCTCTTGGGTCAGTATGAGATCACAGAGGGCGATCTGAACTGAGCAAGCAGGCAACACAGCGTTCATTTCTGCATTTTCACTTATTCGGTAATGACTTGCAGATAAATGCTGATCATTACCAGCATGCATTGTGAGTACTCGCCCGTCATTGGTCAGAATGTTCTTGGTCAAGGGAGGACACGGAGCGCGTGCAGATGAGTGGAAACAAAGAGCTGCACGCTGCATCTCATTTGCCTCTAAATGTCACTCAAGACGAACTTCCTGCCTGATAAGAAGTTCAGGAGCTGCACGGATTTGCATTCTGCTGGAAAAACTCCTGAGGGAGGAGATCTCAGAGGGCCAGGAAACGCGCCTGATGGAGTTGGCGCACAGACATGATGACGCCTGACGCAGCAGCAGGTAACCGCCCTGTCCTGCTCTCAGCTGCATCCTCACTGAACCAAACTGGACCCACATGAGTCAAAGAACTCCATCTGCTCTGCCCACTCTTTCTAAAGCGTTCCCTTAAACGTGCTCCGAACTCGAGTTCATACCACAGATTTTTCACACAGTTTGAGTATCAGTGGTCTTTAGCTCTGGTAAAACGTTTTCATGCTGTAGTTCCTGCTGCACTAGCGTACACTTTACCTGTGTTGGTACTAGACTTTGTTCCCAAGGTCGGCGGAAGCTGAAGGTGTAAAAGGCACAAACACCTGTCATGCCCAAATTTAAAGCTTTAACAGGATCAAAACAGGTGAGTTTAAAAAAAATGTTCTCAGATATTTCTGCCGTGAAGCTGGGAGTCTGGAGGGCGCCTCAGGTGGACATTAGAGGAACTGGCTTTACTATTCAGTCCTGGAGGTCTCACGTCGACAAATATCTACAACAGCGACTCTCAGCTTTCAAAGTGGAGCCCTCTTATGAAAACATCAGCTTCGGGCTCACAAACTCATGCTGCCGTTTAATGAAGTAAGAAAGTTTTCTGAGAGCAAAGAGACAGAGAGAAAAAACAGTGAAAAAGGAGCAGGCTTATATAATATTAATAAAAAGGAAACAGTTTGTCCCTGGCAGATCCACCAGCAGAATAAAAGCACTTTTATGACAGAGGACAGAACAAGAAGTACAGTGACTGGAATCGGCATGAAAAGGTAAAAACGAGTCTTTCAGGCTTCAGTCTGTTTGTCTTCCAAATATAGAAGCAGCAATGCTTGAATACAGAGAGATTAAAAAAGCAGATGAAGACAGATGAACGAGGAATGAGGAGGATGCACTGACCACAGGTCTGATTCTTTCCGAATCTTCATAAAAATCAACAATATGCTGAAACAATAACGACCTCGGCTTTTAAGACTTTTCAGCTTTGAGGAACTTCACCTTCAATTTTTACCATTAAATAAAAAACTCAGTGACTCAGTGTTTAATCAGAATGATGATTAGTTTGATAGAGAAGTGTATTTATGTCTGATGATTAAAGCGTGCTTTCATCTCTCATCCTGTCTCCCCGTCTAAAACAAAACTCACTCTTCTTTTCCAGTGACAATCTTTATTCGTGGAGTAAGTAAAGTAAAACAATCGGTCCTCCAGCTTTAGTGATCTAGCATACAGGAGGCTTCTCTAATAAACCTTAGAGGAAGCAGCTAAGGCAGGTTTATGTTGACATAGAGGAACTCTTCCTGTTATAAAGAGAAGCCGGTGGTTCTGGTTCTGGAGAAGCTGTGGGTAAATCAGACCGTTTGAAACAGAAAGCAAACAGTGTCTGCTTAAAGCAGGGGTGGGGAACTCCAGGCCTCAAGGGTCAGTGTCCTGCAGGTTTTAGATATCACCCTGGGTCAACACACCTGAATTAAATTATTAGTTTATTACCAGGCCTCTGGAGAACTTCAAGACATGTTGGCTGTGTCCAAATTCAGGGGTAGCATGCTTCAAAGGACCCGACCTACCCAGTCCACATATGGCGGGTCCTTCGAAGGCCAGATAGGCCGGAAGTAAGTGGCTGTGAAATTGGACAGTCTTCTAGCCTTCATTCAAGTCTGTCCTTACTTCTGTGTTTTTCCGGTCGCTAGCCCCACAGTGCGACAACTTTAAAATGGACCAAGCAATGTCGCTCTGTTTTTTTGTACATTTTTAATTTTCGAGGAGCTAGAAAAACTCTATCGTCGTCGCCTGCATGTTTTGTACCTTAGGCTCACCAAAGACAGTCATATCCAGGTAAAATAATTTATTTAATCTACAAGCATTACTTAGCTAGTTGCATGGATAATTTCAGTGACTGAATGATTGCTGGCCATTCATACACATTTACTGTATTATATAAAATATGTAAACTAAATCTCTTTGAAACTTATAGAAGAACATTTTATATTTCTATTTATTTTCTATTGTTCATTTGATCCTGTAACTTATTTGTGTGCATAGATGAGCTGTAAAAATGTCACAAAGCTAAAAAAAAAAAAAAAAAAAAGATTTATTTTTGAGTTCACAAAAAGCTTAGTTACACAGATGAAGTGCAAAAAAATTAAGTCTTTTCACAGCCTATTAGTATATTTTACTTAAGCTTAATAATCAGACTAATGCTTGATGTCTTAAAATAAATGAAATCATACCTTTCTGCTAAAACTCTATGTTGTTCTCCACCTTTTCCTTTACCTACCAGACCCTTGTACCGTAGAATTAACCTGAGTGTCCCAGTCCTGGATGTTTTTTTTTTTTTAACTGGGAGGATCCCAGGCCATATTTTTGTTGATGTATTATAAATGTTCTTGTTTTATTGTTATTTACTTTATTCTCATTAAATACATATCCATTTGAAATTGTTCAAACTTCCTCATTGCTTTCGTTTTGGTCACCCACTGCTGAAATTAGGACAGGAGGCCTAATGGAAGGCCTTTGTCCTATCACCTATCACATTCATGAGGACACTCCAGTGTCAAGTACCAACAGTGAGCTTCCCACTGAGTCCCTCTCCTGAGCCTGGATACTTGCAATCCTAAAGGCAGAGGAAATCAAAAATGACAGTAGACAAATAAAAACAACACAACGACTCTTAGTAATTGTACATTTATTAACATGTGTTCTTAAGAATTATCTTCTTGATAACACACATACATACTTTGTATTTTTCTTTAAGATTTCCCATTTCTTTCTGGCCTGCAAAGGGGTGACTTTCCCCTGCAGGTCCATCTTCTCCAGAACTGTCCTGATCACATTCAAAAAAATAAGAGAAGAGAGAAAACCATGGCAACTGTTAATCCGTAAATCCAAAAGTTTCCACAACAGAACACAAGAGCAATACCATCTGGACATCACAGGTTCTGTACAGCATGGGAGTTAATAAAACTATACTCATATGAATATGATGTGTAAATTGATTTATTCCTGTACCTCCATGCCACAGTGGCCAAATTCTTCACCCCAGTGAAGAGGTGATAATTTTCTCCTCTTATTTTAATAAACGGAGCCATTTGGTCTTTGTTCCCTAAAACATATCACGAAAAGGTTAATTTGAAAAAAAAAAAAAATCAAAATTCAAAATTAGCTGTATGTAAGCGGCAATACATGAAAAACCACAGGACCCACCATACAAGCTAGTTTACGCGTAATTTTTAACGAAGATTATTTTAATTACACAATAACCATAAGCAAATGCCCAAAGCCTAACAACACAACTGCTTTAAAATGTAACTTTTGTACCACCAGATTTTCTTATACTTACATTGAAAAGTGTGTTCCTCTCCCGCATTAACTCCTGCTTCGACAGCAATTGTTATGAGAAAAATTCTCCTGTATGACCCGCAATGAATCCTGGGATATGGTTGGCCACAAAGGATACACCTGACCCATCCTTCAAATCTGGGGAAATGAAAGATGCATTTGTTGCCACATTTGGAGGACTCTTCGAATTTGGACAGCCTTCGTCACGTTGCTGTGACGTAAATGCCTACAAATGCGGCCATCGAAGCATGCTACCCCTGAATACCCCTGAATGGAGACAACCGTTGAGGAGGTAATTTAGCCATTTAAATCAGCCGTGTTGGATCAAGGACACCGGCCCTTGAGGCCTGGAGTTCCTCACCCCTGGCTTAAAGATTTATTTTCCCATTTGTCCACCTCGGCATCCTCCCTGCGCCATCTCTGTGGCTCTAAAAGTTTTCACTTCCAACTTCCAGAGAAAAGGTTGCGGAGACATGAACATTTAACTGTGACAGGTTAAGCTGGACATAACTCAGAGATTAGTATAGGTAGACATGCTGAAGTTTTGACGATAAGCTGGGACGCCTCACCTCTGACCGTCCCCGGCTGGTTCCTTTGGACTCCGCTTCACAATGATGTTTTCTGCAAAGTGAAACCATGTGTGGCTCCATGACACAGGAAACCCGGCCATAACAGCCTCAGCGATTCCTCAGGAGGATTTCTCAGAAAGGAGAGACTGACCATAATCAAACACTGGTTCAGTTTTCAGGACGAAACCTTCTCAGCAGTTGTGGCTTTGCAACATGATCTGCTTTACCACAGATGCTCTATGTCAAACTAAATTGTGTTGGGCACCGCTTTAACCCAGACGTCTCAAACTTGAATGTGTCTGCTTCATCACAGGAAGCTACTTTCCTTAATGCTGCAGTCACAGTTGAGAAAGTGGCTGCAGACTACTACAGGCCCTGAATCATTTTACCTGAGCACGAACGAACTTGTTGCCTCTGAAGATCTGCAACCACTCAGTTTTTGTCTTGGTACGTCACTGTGGCAACAAGACGGAATCAGTATTGGTAATTCTATGAAATCTGCCTGCAATAATAGTTAACCATGACAAATCAGCAGACATCACAGGTCAGCAGTGACATCGTTTTTTTACCTGCAAAATGGAAAAATGGAAGTATCACCAGAATCCAACCAGCTGCAGCGCTTCCGACAGTCCAGTCCTGTAGGAAGACATGTTGAGGACGAGTTGGACTCATCGATGCAGAATCATTTTCATTACTATCTGCCTGCATTTATAAATGAGCTGAGGGTGACAGCATCAGTCCCACCAGGAGACCTGTCTGATCAGCACAGGATTGAAAATGGTCATCCAGATGTGTAGAGTGTTGCTACTAATATGAAAAAAATCAAAGCAATCATCTTCCTACTTGCAGGAAGTTGTGGTCTTATTTTTACTCTGCTGTTACCGAGCTGTGAATTACACCTCATTTTCTCCGTTGTAGATTTGTGGTCAATATTTAGGCGTGTCCTCGAACCTGTGAGCGGACATGAACCTGTGGTTGGTCCGCAGCCCTGTGGAGCGGGTGTTTGGAGTCTAGTTATTCAGTCACTGGCAGCAGATTAAAAGACCTACGCTGTTGAGTTGTGTTGCTGCTCTTTGTGATGGTTAGCTAAATGAGACTAACAGTAGAAGAAGCCGAGAGCTGCTGCCTCCTTTTGGAGAAATGGGGTTAACCATGGGTCCTCCCCGAGGGGTGGCTCAGAGACGACCACAGAGCACCGTCTGCAGGCTTCGAGGGTTTTCCTTCAGTGTTGGAGGATCTTTACAGCGCTGAGCTAAAAGCAGGATCTATCAGGTCCTACTATAAAGATGCAGATTTCATTAACATGGAGCTCATTCTGCTGCACGTCTGTTGGGCTTGAGCTACACATGCTTTCATTTCCAACACAGTGACATCAGTTATGAATAAAACACACAAACAGGAAGAATCAACACTGCTGTGCATTTCCAACATTTTATTCAAACTGCTGTAAATCACTGATTCTGACAGAAGCTTCGTGCAACTCTGAAAACCTTCAAACAAACCAAGAATGATTAACATTAAATAAAGAGAAAAGAACTAAAGCTGAAACAACAACTGCCACCCCCATCTCCACCAGCACACACACGGCAATATGTTTTTATGTATAGCTTTCAGGAGATAATCCTCCGCCTCCTCGGCCACACAACGAGTCAGAAGGCCGACAGCCACGCTGCTCCAAGGCCTCGCCTCCTCCATTTGTTCTGCATCGCCTGAATATCAGGACACCGTCCGTTTGAAAGTGACACAAATGAGACAGTTTTCTATTACAGAAGAGCAAAACGCCAACAGCCAAAACAATCACAGCGAGCAGTCACAGACGTCCCGACAGCAGTGATGCAGACACAGACACTTTTTCCTTTCTTCTATCGTAGAAGAAGAAAACCTGAAGCAGTGAGCTGAAGGTCGTCTGAAAATGAGCATAGCTCGTTCAGCGTCTGTCGTGTGTCATCTCACACTCTTGGCATTCTGAGGAATACCCTTATTAGTTTCATTGTGTGATGGGAAGATTAAAATTTGGGTTTTTCTTATATACTTGTGTGAAGTTCGAAGCTGCACTTAGAAGATGAGCTGATCAAGTCCGAGATCACTCAACGCCCTCCATCGCAGTTAGAAAAGACGTGACGTGAACTCACTCGTGAAATCTCTGAAGATTTTGGGTAATTTTGCAGGAAAAATGCCAAACAAAAAAAACAATTACTTAAATGTAGTCGCTAATTAATTTAGTTTGGTCCCTGAAACTCTTACAGTTGTGATTTCTCATTAACGCTGTGTCAGCAGAAAAAAGGTTGAATGCCGTGACCTTAAAGTCACTTCGAGCTTCGAGTTGAACATTTTTTTTCTCGCCACATACACAGAACACAAACAGAGCCTGCTGCACGCAAACCAAAAATTTCTGCTGTTTTTGTTGTATCGATCTGCGAGTTCCTAAATCGTCGTTCTGCCTGTGACACAGTTTAGTGTCAGGAAAGCAGAACATTTTCATTTTCTTGTTTATTTCTCTTTAAAGTTTGAACAGAATGATTTCAGACTTATTTTGTACTTTTTGTAAATGTTTCAGAGCTTTGTTTTCCATGGTAACGGTTTACTGATGCGTACGCGGCGAGCTCCGTGATGTTAAATGGCAGCCTGAGGACCTTCTGCTGTCTTTTCAGACCAATGATGAAGCTGTGATGTGCGTCAGTCGTCAGAGTCGCCGTGTTCTGCCGTCGGACTGTTGTCCCGTCAATCAGTGCGACTCGCAGCCACACACAGGCAGCTATTGTTGAACGCTGATTTCCATCGTGTCCTCGCCTGATGGCGAGCTCAACGGCCCTCTTCAGAGTGTGTGTGTGTGTGTGTGTGTGTGTGTGTGTGTGTGTGTGGTTGTATGTGTGTGTTTGTGTGTGTGAGAGAGTGAGCTGCGTCCTCAGCTCGCTGTTGGGCCGGATCAGTGACGGATAGAGTGGCGCTGCTGGAGTGAAAAGGGGGGGGAGGGGGGGAGAAAAGAAGGGATGGAGGAGTGGGTCGGCAGGAGGACAAGGGCCTCATTCTTTGCCGGTGGTGAGGAGTTTCAGGGCTTTCTGGAGGTTCTGGACGGCCGTGCCCACGTCCTCGTACTGCAGGGCGCTGCCGGCGTACTTGCAGTACTTCTGGGCTTTGGTGAAGTCTTCCGGGGAGAGTTGGATGCCGCCTAGAGGGAGGGAGAGCGGAATGACAGGAGGATAAAGGATGGAGGGGGGTAGAGAGAAGGAAACTAGTGAGATCAGATATAATGTACAACAACTACGAAGCAATTAGAGCAGCTCTGAGGGCCGATCGCTCTTGACGACTGATTTGCTGAGAAACACAAAGGGGAGGATTGATGCCAACCATGACACATTCCATCAAACGGCAGACAGACAGATCTGCACAAGCAACTGTTGAGTTTCCTTAGCTACAGGATGCTTTAGGAAAGGAGAAAAAAAAAAAAGGAAAACAGCAAAGGATCCCTTTAATATAGATAACATCGACTCTATGATCACACCAAACATGAAACGTTTTATCTGTAACATGGAAAAAACGTCCCATGAGTGTTACAGTGACTTGAAGTATTTGTTTATTACTTCTGATGCTACACAACAAAAAACCCTGAAAGTTAAAGGTTACAGACTCATTTTACAAATTTCTTCTTATATAACAATACTTGTGTTACTGCCACTGTGTGAGACACGGGATGGATGGATGGATGGATGGATGGATAACATGGTAAATGGACGGTTCTTCTCTTCTACCCATGCAGTCACAGCTGTTTATACCGAACGCCTCATTTACTCATACGAGCGCGTCTCTGCACTTCCTGTCTCAGCGATCAGTATCTAAGCCACGGATACATGCAGACTGCAGCAGGCAGGGTCACACCTCCTGAGCTACACCTGGGCCTAAGATGGACGGATGGATGGATGGATGGATGGATGGATGGATGAATGAATTCAGGAATAGCTGGAATTTTTTCTAATATTTCCAATATTTCTAATATTTCCCACTCAGTTTTGTTCAACTGCTGCTTTGAATAAAGTTTCAATGATAAGAAAAAAAAACTATTTTCTGGGGGTTATAATCAAGCCGCTGTCATCCCATTTTACCAATTTCCTGTCAGTTTCAGTTGTCATCCGTTTTGTTCTGACCTGCTGCACGAATAAAGTGTGTTTGATTGTGAGCATCGGAGAAACGAGGCACAGGATGAGTCTTCTGCTCTGCTCGGAGTTTATTTCTGACTTAAATTCCCTTTAAAACACTCGAAGTCCCGCTGTGATCCGCGTCACGGAAAGTAAGCCCATCACTGTCTGTCGGTGTCAAGGGGATTGTGGGTAATTCATCTCTGTGATCAGAATGTATTTAAATAAAGACTCATCTGTAATCGGCCCGATGAGGTGAGGCGTCAGGGAGGAGACACAGAGTCTGTGTGTGTGTGTGTGTTGTTTAATAAAGAGATGTGAGGCTGTAACATGTCCATGATCCTCGGAGATAAACCGCTCCCTGTGAGATCATCATGTCGCTCACCCTCTTGCTCTAAACTTGTCTACGATCTTTTGTTTTAAATCTCAACAATTAAAGAATCAGGTTTTTCTTATCAGCGTCTCCTCACGTCCTCCCCTCTTTGTCGTTTTACCTAAAATATTAAAAATGATGTGATGTTGACTGGTTTTGACCCAGCTCAGTTTAGTTTTATTCTGCGTAGCAATCAAAGAAAACATGAACAAAAGAAGTGTAAAAGTCAAGTGTAAAGTGAAGATCCTGACACTCCTGAGCCATTTACAGATGAAACACTAAGTAATCTAAAGTTTTACACCCTGTGTACAAACTACCAAACAGCAGGAGGTAGAAGCTCAAAACTTATGGAGACCGACTGCTTTTCGTCAAAAAATAAAGAAGTTAAAGTTTTCAGGCTGGGTTACTCTCACACTGAGACGGCTCGATCAGAGAGATGAACATTTCCCATATTAAAGCTGAACACGAGTATTCCTCTCAAAGTCAGTTATTCTAATAAAAAGTCAATTTAATTGATCTCTTGAAGCGGTTTTATTTATGGTCTTTATTGCTTTTTTTTTGCAGAAAGTAAAGTGGACGGGTGTGTTTTACAGGTTTTCCCTTCCGGGCAGTATGTCATAATGATGTCCAATTTATGAAATCTGCAACTTCATAAAGGGTGGCTTTCTTATATTTTGCCTGAGATATAAGTAATATGGAGTATCCAGGATCATTTGTAAATTCTTATTTCAGATTCGTTTTTCTAATTTTAATATTTATACTCCGTTTCAGAGTGGTAGAATTTTTAAGATTTCCAAATATTATGAAATTTTGTTTTTTTTAATTAATTAATTAATTTTTAAACAGTCAAACAACATCTTCAGATAATTTTCTACTTCATTCAGAGGTTGTTCCACGTTATTTCCCTGGCACACTGGGTGTGTGTCATCGGCAAACAATATGACCTTCAATGACTTTGACATTGCAGCCATCTCATTGATGTACAGTATAAAAAGCAGTGGCCTGATGACAGATCCCTGGGGAACCCAATCTGAAGATTGATTGAGCTTCCAAGATAACCGTTAACCTATACACACATGTCGTGGGTGGGTAAAAAGTTGTGATCGACTTTATAACAATGATTTTTTAGATCTAAAAATATTTTCACAGCATATTCTTTGTTTTCATTTGTAGTTGTTACTGAAGCTATAAACTCGATTAAAGCATGTGTCGTGGTTCTTCTGGGTCAAAATCCACATTGCTCTTCAAGGTCAAGCCTGCAGTGACAAAAAGATGTTTGTTTTTTCTTCTAAAATTCAAAAATTTTCTCTAACCAACAAGAACAGCGAAAAAAGGCAAGCTGGGGTTTTATTTGCAGCATATTCCACTCTTGGCCCTCCACCCATCAGAGTCTCTAGGGGCTCACAGCTCAGCCTGAAGAAAACACAGCTCTTATGGTGGGTGTAACACTATAGGATACATAGACCCTCCTTCACATACAGGACTCCAGAGTATTCTATAGGAAAAAAAAACAAAAACAACCTTGTAAAGATCCTTCCAGTAAAGACCCTGCCTCCAGGAAACTGGATCATGAGCTCAGAGCATGTTTCTCTTTTCCCTTATCTTTATTGCCCTCTTCTACTTCCCCCTCTGATGCTTCCTCCCCAATGTTTAAGCGCATGTTTTGAACGTTCCAGCTAGGAGTAACGGTTGTTTGGTTTCTACCTCTCTGACAGATTTTGGAGCTTGGTCATGGACACGGATATGTTCCACCGCCTGTCCCTGCTTACCAGTTACCAGCAGAAACTTTGGTCCTTTAGCACTGCTGTTGGAGCTGTGCTGCTGCTCTGGAAAATTAGGTTGATGTTGTATTGTTAAGAAACCTGACCACACAAATGTAGGGTGAGCGGCTGATATCAGACTGAAAGTTTCTGTGAGGTTTCAGACTGAAAATGGCTCACAGTCGCTGCTCCAGCTGTGAGATGGGTGGAGCTCAAGTTATTAACTTCAAAAAAAAAAAAAAAAACTTGTTTTTATGAAGTATGGGGTCACTGTGTCATCACGAAGCAGGGGAAAGATGGAAACAACTGCAGAGGCATAAAGATTTGACTTTTTGGACGTACCAGTTTAGCTCTATGAGGACAGGTTACAGGTCATAACAGATCAGTGACCAGTCCAATTAACACATACTGTACAAACTGCCTCCAACCATCACATTCATCCAGTTTTAACTATATTCTAACTTTCTTCTCGTTCATGATCTTTTGCTTCTTACCTGTCTATCCTTGATTTTACTGTCTATCCAGTCACAATTCATTTATTTTTGCAAAATCAGTAGACATTAAAAAAGCAAGAAATTTCAACACAATAATACAAATAAAATCCTGAAAGAATCCATTCCTAGAGTCCCTGAAAGATTCAAAGTGTTCAAGAATTCAAAGCGTGTTGAAATATATGCAGTGGATCTTTCATCACTTCTTAAACTGTCTCTGCACATTTCAAATTTTCAATTATGACAAATGAATCCTGTAAATGACATTTATGTAGAGTCTTTGCTCCCTTGTTGAGCACATTTTTTATTCTTGATTTGCTTTCTTGTTTGAAACTGTTCCCTCCTCTCTCTGTATCTACGGGTGGTCGATTGGCTCCTTTGGACTTTTTTTTACAATCGCTCCCATCATCTCTCTTTTACCCTTTATCCGATCATTCCATTATTCCCTCTTTCATCACTCTACTTGTTCAGGATGTTTCACTCCCTCAGTTGATCCTTCCCTCTCAGAGGACACTCTTTAATTTAAACCAGGCCTCTGCTGCGCTCCCCTCACTCTACGCTTCGCTCTGCAAACAGACCACGAGACGTGGTCTTGGATGGGACACGTCTCCAAGCCACGAAATGACGGCGCAAAATCGAAACATGTTAACGCATTCTGACGAATAATATTCAATCGCTCAGTCTCACTGCAGACAAAACACGAGCAGGTTAGTGCAGATTCTGAATGCTGCAGACACACAGAGTCAAGACAACAACCTCCACTCCAGGGACCTGGTCTGATTCTCTTCTTCTTTTCTTTTGTGTTTGAAAAGTAAATATCAGCGTTACTTCAAATGAACACAGCACCTTGGTTGTTTTTGGTGCCACGTAATATTCAGCAGAATTTTCTGGATTTTGCTTTTTAAACACGTTTACTGATTCTACAGGTGACTGACCGACACTGCTGACATCACAGTGATAAATCACAGTCCACAAATGTACATGAACGTGTCCATACTTGCCGAGTTGGGCATGAGGCTCAAGTCATTACCATACCATGGTAACAAATCCAAAAATGATCTAAGATGCGTTACATATTTCTGTTAGACAGTTCGGACATAGTGAACCTCCATTTACAGGGTGTTTCCAGAAACCAGGTTTCTCTGAACAATCCTCAGACGTGACAGTGAGCAGCTGTCACTGGATCTACTTTGTACTCATAAAACAGTCTCACAGAAAAGCAGTGATAAAACATCCAACCATCTGCACAGTCTAAGGGCGATAACTGTCTCTTATGGACAAAGAAAAAAAATCAATTTAACAAACCATAAAACATGGTGAATGAGCAGATTTCACTTGGAGATTCCACTCAATTCCACTCTTAATAAAAACGGCCAACTATGTGGAAAATGTTTCATACATACGAGAAGTTATCAGATCAGATATCTGAGTATGAATATGCAGCCTGTAGGCAAGAAAAACATAGTTAGTACTCCTGGTTTCTGTCTGTAGTTCACTCACTTCGAGTTTCTTCACAAGTGGAAAATGATGCACATCATCTGCATTGAGCGCATGTCTGATAACTTTTTCATGAGCAGAACACAAAGTCTTGAATATCCACTACCCATAATGCAAATCTCTGCAGCTTTTCCTTCCCACTGTTGCCACAGCACTTGGCTCGTATGGCTCATGTGATTGTATTGTAGGGTCCTCACCTTACAATATAAAGCACCTATCTAAATAAAACTGAACTGAACTGATTTAAAGGAATCCACCCTCTTCCTGTCACATAAAAGATGAAAACTAAGATGGAAACTGTCCTCAGCAGTTGTCCTGAAGGTGGCCTTCTAAATTCCTGAGTGTAGATAGAGTTTCCTTAAACACGAGAAAGTACGAATCTGGGCTGTGGTGTCATTATGTGCTTGCCCGCTGGTTAAACGCTGAGGTCACTTGTGTATTTTTGGGCATACCGACCTCAGCAAGACTTTTCTTCCATTAAACAGAGGGAATAAATCTACAGATCCATCCAGCTAATGCTTCTTCTGCAGAGTTAATGTGTAGCATATGAAACAATAATAACACCAAATTAGTTTTCTACTTTAACATTAACATGGTGGGCGCCTCCATAAAGGACCTCTGAGAGTCTCTGACAAGCAGGGCAGGCTGAAAGAACAGATCAACAGATAATATCTCTCTTGGCTCCGCAGCTCTCGTAAAACACGCTCCTCTGCTCTTAAAAGTGTCCTGGAGAAGAACGGGAAAGAAATGATTGAATAATGTTTCACCATAAGCCTCTAATCCCCTGGCTGATTTCTCTGAGCTGGGAAAAGACTGGGAAAATATGCTGACTGCATATACTCCACAACTAGAAGAGCCTGAGAGGCAGAGGAGGGGGAAACGTGGAAAAACCAGAGACCACAGCGCTTAACGTGGAGGGAGACATTTGAAGAGGGGTGTTTGGAGAGGTGGTCGAAATAAGAAATGATCTCAGGAGTCATTAACTGCAGGATTGCTTGAAATAAAAAGAGTAAATGAAACGAGCTGACAGCTTTCATAATGAGAAATCAGTTTTCAGAAGGCGAGCCAGGAAGGACCCCAGCTGAAACGTTCCTATTACTGACTGACGCTGTAAGAATGACTGTTTCTTGATCTTATTATGTTTCTTTGTTCCTTCACTGGTTTTGTTTTCCGTTACAGTGACACATCTTTGGGGTGTTGTGTTGTGAATTCATATTATTTATTTACATTTGCAGCACTCTGCTCTCCCAGAGTCTCGTTCAGAGGGTTAAAAATCAATGAAAACTGAAAACCAGTGCAGATATTCTTTGTGCTTCTCATGCTGCTACCTGTGCACAATGGTAAATTCTCACAATCGCCCTGCCCAGCCAAAGAGCCACGCAAACAGACACCAACCAGGAGCCATAAATCACACACGGGAGATTACTGCTATGGAAACTGGCATGAATGGGGATGTATATGGATGTATTAGTCCCTGTGCTCATCGGGAACGACTGCGTGCTGTAAAATCTAACCCCGGTGCATTTACAGAGGCTCAGAGTAAGTCAGTGGAACATTAAAAAATCTAGCTGATAACTATACAGCTCTGATATCTTAATGGCATTTCAACGCTGCAGTAAAACTCTCGTACAAAATCATGCCAGTGGTCAAATAAATGAGTGACAGTTTGTTTAAGGGTTAAAGATTAATGGTACTCTATTACATCACACATAAACTCAAAGAAAAAAAAGAGGAGACTGACTGAATTAAAAAGTTTGACCGCGCTGCAGAGGAGACGCTCAGGGCTGCCGGAAAGAAACACCTGCTTCTTCACCGCATCTTCATTTCAGAGTCTTTGACGAGTTTTAACGGAGCGCTACGAGCTCCATTTTTCTTCATTATCTGCCTGGACTGAGGCTTAATGCGCTGCATCAAAAAGGCCTTTTCATTTTAATTATAACAGCGATTGGACAAAAGCTTAACTGCCCGAGTTGCACGGTTTATTCAGAACATCTGAACTCACCTTGACAGAAAACTGAAGTTTGAATGATTCAGTGATTTGTCATAAAGTTGCTGCTGAGCCGGCCGACTGAATAATTTTATCTGAGGAACTGCATGATGATAATTTATGCATGACCGGCTGACTAAGCAACCTGCTCAGTCTTTAAGGTTATATGGTATAATATGCTCTATGGCTGCACTGTGCACACTGCAGCAGCGTACAATTCATCCGCAAACATTTTACTTTTTGCTTGCTGCATGAATGGAATATAATCACTGACTGTATAAAGGTGGGCAGGTTTAAGCCTGTGCACCTGCTTCATTTATCCTTGCTGGTAGCTATGCCCATCTTTTATGTCGAGTCAGTGGTCTTCATGGTCTAAATTAAATTTCTTTATGTATTGATGTCACAATAAAGCTGATTAATCTGCAGCTCATAAACACAGTGATGTGTTACACATTACGATCATTACACAAGCATATACTAAACACTTTTCTATAATCACGCTCTGTTTGCACTGTAACTATCATGAACAGAGTAAGGCAGAAGGCCGCTGTGTCCCTTCTGAATGCATAAATACATTAGATACGAACATTAAACACGTCACATGTGAGCCGTTGTCGTATGTAAAGCCTATTTTTCGGCTGTTCTCAGTTGTTGTCACAGGTTTTTCTTTACTGAGAACCTTTGTGAAGCAGTTCTTTAAACTTTGTGGTTCTTCTGTTTGTGCCATAATAGCAGGTGAATGGAAACACTGAAGCTGCTCAGCACAACCTGCTTGTGCTCTGCCAGCCGCTGAGCAGCTTCTCTAAAACACTTTGAAACCACGCGTTTAAAAACAGCAGCAAAGTGTGAATTACGGGAATGATGCTCATCCTGCCCTCCAACCACGCTCCCTCTCTCCCTCTCATTCTGCGGCTGACCGCCAGCAGCTAATGACAGTCTAGACAGCGGCGAAGCGGCGGTGCTGAGGTCGTAATGATATGTTAGATGGCAGACAGACGGACGAACGACGCGAGGTCCAATCAGACAGAGGCCACCATCTCCTCCTCAGGAGGAAAAAGAGGAAAGCGCCGTTTCTCAGCCTGGTAATGGAAACCGGACAACGATCCTTCCATCATTTCATCAGGCTCAGTGTGGCAGATTAGCTGCTGTCCTCTTTTTAATTGAGAAATAAATATGAATGGCTCTGCCATCAAAGTCCTGATTCATCACCAAAGTACTCGGCGGAGTTAATGAAACGCTCCGACTCATTACACTCCAAGGCTGTGAGTGAATCTCTGGAAATCTTGTTAGATGTTGCTCTTTATAATTAGCTCTGTGTAACGTATTCATGTCGACGGGCGTCTGAATTCATTTCCTATCATTAAACTCCATTAAGCTCCTTAACGCGAGTCCTCTTGTGCTACTCATTAACCACATACCGTTAGCTTCCCACTCACTCTCGGGCTCGCCATGTTCGCATCTTCCTTGGTTTATACTCGAGGCGTCTTTCCATCAACAAGTTTTACACATGCGTTTATAAAAAGTTTAATAGGCAAAGAAAAATCCAACAGATTCAGTTTAAGACTCAGCAGCAAAAACGTCCTGTCTGTTTGCAGCGGCGAGGAAAAAGGAAAATGAAACACATGAAGTTCTAAATTTCTACTTATGTATTAAATTAAATAACTATAATAGTATAAATTATATTTTGTATGTGTGCACAGAACAGAGGAGGAAAACAAAGTTTTTAATATTCTGAATAAATTCTTTGGGACATTTTTGAATGATGTGTCAGGCCATACTCTCCAACATCATCGAAACAGCAAATGAAGGAAAGGTACAGGTGAATGGTGCTCGTCCAGAAGAGTTCAGCTCACACTAACACACTTTACCTTTGATTTTTTTCTTTAATTTGTCAGCTGTGTACAGAAATATGATTCCAGTGGAGTGCGGTGGAGCGACAGACAGAGACCATATGCAGAAACTTTTTTTCATCCTTATATTAATACAATATGTCTGGTAGAGAGCGCTAACCGGAGGCCACCGGGGTCTCAAACTGGATTTAGAGGCAGTCAAAGTTTGGAAACAGTCTCAGGAATTTATTCCAACTTCACATTTTTGCATTTTCACTATAGGAACATTCGGTATCCAGATGAGCGTAGAGAGCAGCAGGAATGGTTGTTGGCCTTAAACCAGTGAGATGTCTTTTAAGAAGCAGTTTTTAAACCAGTTCAATGTGAAAGCAGGATTACCTGCAGACACCAGAGAGCCTCTGACTCAGGTGAACCGCCTGCAGTCTGAGCTTTGTGTTTATAGGGAGTTGGAAGGAAAAGCAGTTGTGTATCGTGTCAGCAGTCATCTGTAAGTGTGTGTTTTCTTACCCTGCTGCTGGGCGCTGAGCAGTGTGGGGTCAACAGTGGGCACTGATCGGGGCATAGGCACAGGTTTAACAGCTTCTGCTGGTCAACAAAAACACTTCAAATTATGATTGTGGTAAATATTCAAGGAAATACTCAGTAACGAATGGCCAAAACTATATTTCTAATAACTATGCCAGTTATCAATAATCAGTGTTTATATCTAACACCTCCGTTAGAGTGCCAAAGATTTCAGAGGACGGACAGGTCAACATCTATCATCTTCCTGACCTTTACCCAGCAGGCCACAGTATTTCAGCCCCAACATACCCCCATTAGATTATTGGATGGCGTCCTATTTTTCAGTCTGTGAATCTCTGAAGCCTCAATCTCAGCTCTGACTGCACAGATATGAATATTTAGTGACAGCTAGCAGAAATCCAGACAAGAAACAACACAATCAAGCGTCTGAAAACGACCAAGCTGCCAACAGATGCTTCACTTTGGATGCGCTCCTAGTGGAAATGAACGAAACGTCACCAACAACACGCTGCGTCACTGCGATCAGGTGGTTACCTTGGAACGAAGCTGCTCTGTAAACCTGTCAGATTTCAGAGCTGTCGTCTGAAAAGTCCCCCTGAGCGTTCATCATCAGTGAGACAGAACTAAACTTTGCACTCAGCCACGCATGTGAGCAAAGCCCCAAACTCTTTCCCACACACCCGGGCTACAGCCTATCACACGGGTCTGAGCAAAAGCTTCGTTATCAGCAGGGTTCAGTCTCTCCTTGTCTGTCAGCAGGAGCAGGTCCACCTCTGTCTCTCCTCTTTGTGCAGCGGTGACGGTGGACCGATTGTGTGTGTGTGTGTTTGGGGAAAAGTGTGTTTGCACGGTGTGTGCCAGCTCTTTCTGCAGAAGCTTGTGTAATCTATAATCACCTTGAATTACTCGAGGTTTCTGTGTGAATGTTTATTTTTCTATTGTGCCCCATCACTCTGCGCAGGAAGCAAAAAACTAAACACTCAATCCTCCACGCAGATCTATGAGGTGGCAACAGTGCCTACACAAGTGCTCTTATACAACATTTTGCCTTTACGCCGTTTCCATAAGGGAACAATTACATCTCTCTGCACAGAAACACACTTCATTATTACTCTGGATGTTCAGGTCAGCCTCCAAATAAACACAGTCACTGATCGACTCTGCACAAACCTCCGGGCCTCACTTTGGAGAAGTTTTACCTTCTTTATATCCTCCAGAGAACATCTGCAAACATCTGCACCAGCAAACGTGTGTACATGCATCTCTCGGGGAGGAGTGTCACTGAAAGCGTCGCCGGTAAATTGCGAGGCCGTCACATACTCGGTGTTATCAGGGGAAATTAGCAGGATTACAGGGCAGGTGACAAGAGAGGCAGCTCTTCTAGTTTAGACCTTTAATGATGGCAGAACAACAGCACGCTGGAAACAGCAGTCATGTGATCATGGCATCATTATCATAATTCATTTATATAACACAACGTTTTGTCTATAATTAATCATTCACGGTTCAGTGATGGGACAGACCTGGACCCTCACAGAGCATGTGATGAAGTTAGACCACTAACATCTAAACAGCACTGTGTGTGTGTGTGTGTGTGTGTGTGTGTGTGTGCGTGCGCGCTTGTGTGTGTGTCTGCTGCAGCGACAGTCTCTTTAAATAAAGTGCTCCATGTGCTGCACAACACAAGTCCCATATTTGACATATTACAGTCTCTCAGACTCTGAAAGTCAGCTGATGTAAATGAACGAATGACTCTTTCTTAGAAATATCGTACAGCACAATATTATTTACTCTGTTTTAAAGCTACAGAATTTTAAATTGCTGCTATTATTTCATGTTAAACCTCGATGTTCAGAGGCACGGCGGGCCCAGTGCGCTCAGAGGAAGCAGGATTTAATACTGGCGTTTTAAACTGTTTGCATCGTAACGTAGTAACGGTGTGGCAGCCACGGCGGCAGGCTGATACGAGGTGTGATCGACGCTCGAAGTCTGGCTCACTGCGGTGGTGTCCTCGTCTCGAAACAGAGCTGAAAGCTGTTTTCATGTGTTTGCAGACAGATTTCCAGAGACGGATCCAAACACGGACAGAACTGATTGGACCTCGTCCTCTGAGCTAAATGCTGCCGTGTGACAATGACATAAAACCACTGTGAGATTTTCTAAAGACAGCAGAACTATGCGTGGAGCTGAGGCTGATGGACAATGTGAAGTGAAATGTTTTGCTGGACAAGGACACATGTGTCAAACATGGAGAGCTCAGCACGTACACTCAGCTTGCTATAGACTAAACTGAGTGACCAGAGTGTTGACATGTGGCCACGCTGTTTGTACACACAGCCAACCTCTGTCGTACCTGCAGGCGGTGGCAGCTCGGCCGGCGTGTTGGCCGGAGCGTGGGCTCCTGGTGGGATGTGGATGTTGTTGTAGTTTGTGGTCGGAGGACCCGATGGGGCTGATCCTGGACCGGAAGCAAAACCTATGCCAGGGGCGGGGCCTGGAACCGAACTGTGGTCCTGGTCTTCGGAGGCCTGTGAAGGAGGACCGGCCCTAAAAGAACCCCCGTGGGAGAGGCCCAGGCCGGAGAAGCCTTCAGCTCCAAACTCGTCTATGAGAGAGAGAGAGAGAGAGAGAGAGAGAGAGAGAGAGAGAGAGAGAGAGAGAGAGAGAGAGAGAGAGAGAGAGAGAGAGAGAGAGAGAGAGAGAGATTTCTTCAATGGACAGCAGCTCCAATAAAAACTACTGGAACATTGTTTATGGAAACTCATTTTGCTTTCACACTTGTGAATTACTTCCATATCTCAGAGTTTCAGTGGATCATGAAGGAATTTCGGTTTTCACTGGCACACGGTTTCTCAGCTGAAGAAACGTGAGAGGAGCGTGGCCGGGATCAGATCCACCCACCTGATTTCACCACTTTCCAGCCCGTCACTGCGCCCTAATCTCTAATAACTACATATCTGTCCACACAGGGTAAAATGGAAACACGGGGATAGAAGTGTAAGTGACGGATCATGAAATAAGAAAAGTCTTTGTAGCTCACATCAGCCCAGATCATTTACAACCGGTGCCTTTGGTGCTCATCATGCTGCTTACCCTCAGACTCGGTTCAAGTTTCTGTGTCTAAAAGTGAAAAATGACATTTTCTACCACACGTCAGGATGCAGGAGGTGAACAGAGAAGCTTAAAGCTTTTGGCCTCACTTGGTTTCAATCACACAGTGAAAAAGGGTTCTTCATCAAAAGCACATCAGGTGGAATCCAAAAATGAGTTTGGGGAAAATGATTAGAATTCATGAGAATCTGATTAAAGTGAACAGAAAGGAGGTGTGTAAATCCCACAGATATTACATCAGAAATTGGTTTCAGATGGAGTGTGCAGCGGGGCATGTGTGATGGAGCGACTGCAGGACTGCAGATGACTGATCGCCCTTGTTTGTTGGTATTCTGTTGCACTTTTAAACACATCACAGGACTGGGGACGTTACACCAGCCACTGACTTCTCTGATTACATTACACCAGTTTATTTTCTGCTATCGACCCGTTAAGCATCATTTATTCAATATGGAAACACAGTTTACAGTGTTTACGCATCACCCTTAATATTTGAGTCATACACACATAAGCTAAATGTGAGGTCAGATCGTGTTTGATAATGACATGTAAATGTAAACCGGTGTTAACAGAGCCATATCCAAAAGCTCAAAAGTAAAAATCCCCTTCATTTTTCAAGAGAGTTAAAAACAGCAACAACAACAGACACAAATTATTACACATCACTGGATCTAAGTAACATAGCACTGAAGGAGTTAACACACCAGATATATGTGAAAACTGAAGGTAACACATACATCATCATGCACCATCATGCACCATCGTGCACCATCGTACACCATCAAATCTGATGATGAAAGAGCAGAAGTACAATAATGGAAGTTCTGCAGAAAACGAAAAATGATACAAACACAAGGCACTGTGTGTCTGAATGTCCCAGCACCCACATTTATATTTAAACACACTGTTCTCACACAGCAGACTGTTAACAATATTACTGCTTCTTCATACACTGAAGCTCTACATGAACATGTAATATTTATTACTACAAAAACACCCTAAAATTTAGTAAGACTGACATAGCTGGGACCGAGATCCTCTTCACCAAAACAACAGGTTTGGCTTTTATGAATGATGATAACCCTCTTAATGCTTATCAGTCACACAAAAACAGCAAGTTGAGCGTGCCATGTTTGGTAACTTTTGGAAAACAGACTCTGATGTCTGCGCCCGGCCCCTGACCTGTGACGCGTGCTTAGAAGAAGAGGTTGAAGAAGAGGTTACATTTGTACCCGATCATCTGCTGATGGTTTCTGTGTTAGAAGAACATTTTCTTTATTCAGTTACTGACAATTTAAGTGACTTCAGCATTATTTTTTTTTTTGGTAAATGCTGTTTTCAGTGTAGCCTTCGACCTTCGAGCCCTCACTCAGTGGCAACAGGTACACTGAGGTTTGTCACACCTGTACACTCACGTTCAGAGTGGAACTCTGGGAGGTAACGTCATGAACAAAGGTGTCAGAGTTGAACATGCAGCGACAGAGAGTAATAATATTCCTGAAACAAGGACAGAGCCTTCTGAAACACATGAAACTGCAGTGTTTTCACCTCCTGACTGCAAGCCCGCAGACTCAGCAACCACACCTAACACAAAGAAAACACTTCTTGACAGCCAGAGATGTTTGCAGAGATTAAGCTACTGGGCTGGATGTGCAGACACAGGCTGGATTCGACACCACGTTAGAGCCCAGCCTGTGTCATTACTGCATCAGAGACAAAAAGGCAGACGGGCATGAAGCACAGATCAGACACTTCAGCTGGACCGCTCCATCTTTCATTAAGTTGTTAAAACGTGAACGTTCACACCCCTTCATTGTGGAGTCACATCTGCGCACGCACGCACGCACGCACACACACTTTCTCAATGCTCAAATATTTGTTACGATCTGTGCATCAGACTGAAAACTATATGAATAAACTATATTACAGTCTGTAAGTTTTTTATCTCTTATTTGTTTTTTGTTGGTACACCTGTACGTGTACAACTGTGTGTGCACCTATCCCTGTGCTCCAAACAGCTCAACACTCTGTTAATGTTCATGTACTTTAAATTTTCTTTTCCCAGCATTAAAGGTCCAGTCAGCGCTCAAGCAGCTATAGCATGCTACCAGGGCTATGCTGGACTTACAGAGGAGACATTATAGGACTGAAATCTATAGGAGCAACAGCATAGACAGCGGGAGTGTAACCTCTGGAGGAAAGTTTCTCAAACCCTCTTTCAAGGCAATTACAGCACTTCCCCCCCTCCTTTATTTTCTTATAGACTGATGAGTCTGTAAATGCAGCAGTTTTGGTACGCCTTTAAAATCATGCACAAATACACAAAAGCTGCAGAATGGTGACACTTCCAGCAGGAGCCTCCTTAAGGAAATCATTAAATCTAACCCACAGCTGCATCAACTCGACCACAGTTTGCCCCACACCTCCCCAAAAGAACACGCGCGCGCACACACGCACACGCTATGATTATTCAGGGAATGATTTTGGGTTTCAGCTCGAAAACTCTGTCAGACTCTGACTCTTAGTTATTTTTTTAGTTTGTTATTTGTTTATTTTGCTGTTTGATGTTTGTAAAACTGCTTAAACAGCACTAATACCATCTATCAGATTAATTACTGCTCACCCCTCGCTGCAGTACTGGGATAACAAATAACTGTTTCTTCAAATAGATTTTACATTGCATCAGGTAAGTAATATTCATGTTTGATATTCTTTCATGTCACTTTGTGAGCTTCAAAGAATATGATTTTGTGGGTCAACTGAAAAGTATACATTATTATTTTCACCCTGAACATCAATGAAAAGGTCAAACATGAAATCCGAGACTCAAAGTTTTCTGTGCTCACAGAGTGTCAGTTTGCAAAGTCACATCAGATCATATTAATTAAGGTGGAATGGCTTTTTCTCCTTTTTATAACTGCTTAATTAGTGATAATCATCTCGCTGTGAATGGCAGTGGATCCTGAAAGGCACTTTTCCCCACACTACTGTAAGGTTTCAGTGGAGCTGTGTGCCATGAATGAAACATAGTGTGAAGTACAGCATCAGCTTTTTTGCCAGCAGGAGATTTTCTGAAGGTCAGAATGGAGATGTTACAGATTTATGTGCAATCATAGAGAAAGTATCGCCTCCGTTCACAAACACAGTCAGTATCAGGCGTGTTAACACTGGGCAGCAGCTCATTATGTGGTTATGAGTTTTTGTCTATATCAACAGAAGTTTCACTCAAAGTTCCCCTGTTTACTCCCGTCTTCCTTTCTCTGCTCTCCCTAAACCACTGAATGATAAACACCTGGCAGCCATGACACCTGTAGCTCATTCAAAGTGTTCTGTAACTGAAACCGAAGAGCAGACAGGGAGCTCACAGCAGCCAAACTATGAACGCTATCAACTCTTACTGCTGCCCAAATCACACTCTGAACCCAGTCACATCATCATCATCATCAATATTATCACCATCCCCTTTGATCGGTCTAATCAGGCTGGTATAAAGCTGGTGAGTGAGCTGTGGGAGTAAATGGAGATTGTGGCCAGTGTTCTTCCTGCTCTGCTTCCTTGTTTACAGCAGTGGGTGAGTGAATGCCACAGCGGCGGTCCTGCTGCCGGACGCTGTGCAGCTCTGTGGTGTAAAGATTGGCTGAGTGTCTTGCCAAAGGGCACTTGTTAAAAAGCAGTTTCTGAGCTCGGCATAGCTTCAGACAGACCCTTAGCCCTCCAGCTGGTGTCTGGAGGCCGGTCGCTGCTCTTAGGCACTACTTTGAGCCCTTCTCTACTTTTGTCCCTTCTGATATTCTTTTAATTCATTTTATTTATTTATTGCTTTTTTCTGTTGCTCTGGATGAAATATGTTTTCCCCTTTCGGGATCAATAACGTCTTATCTTATCTACCCACTGCAGCAGGGTGGCTGTTTTTCTAAGGACCTGTACATCCCCAAACTCATTTCCACCGTGGACACCAGCCAAGGCCACAAGCTGCTGTAGTCCTGCTTAAAACTCCTGACCAGTTGTTGTGTGGGTCGGTGTTGGGCCCTGTGTTGTTTTCCTTGTATTTGTTGCCATTGAGTTTAATATTTGCTAAACATAATGTCTCTTTTCATTGTTATGCGGACGACATTCAAATTTATCTTCATTTGACCGGACCTGCGTCCTCCCCATTACATCTTCTGCTTGACTGTTTAAGGGATGTTAGGGAATGGCTATCACAAAATTTTCTTACACTAAATGAGAAGAAGACAGAAATTATTGTTTTTGACAGAGATACATCTTCAGGACGGCTAAATGACATATTTGGTCCTGTTGCTAGTCATCTTACTGACGCCGTTAGGAACCTTGGAGTCATTATGGATAGCTCATTTAAATTAGACAAACAGGTATCTAGTGTGGTTAAATCCAGCTTTCATCAATTACGTCTAATTTCCAAGGCTAAATCTTATATTCCCTACAAGGATTTGGAGAAACTTATTCATGCCTTCATTACTACAAGGCTAGACTACTGCAACTCCTTGTATATGGGCCTACAACTCTCCCTCCTTCAACGACTGCAGCTAGTTCAAAACGCCGCAGCTCGCCTTTTGACTGGCTCAAGAAAGTATGACTCTATTACTCCTGTCCTGGCAAACTTACACTGGCTCCCTATTAAATTTAGAATTGATTTTAAAGTTTTACTGTTTACTTATAAAATTTTAAATAATATGGCACCTGATTACCTAGCTGATCTTCTCTGCCCATATAGCCCCACAAGAGCACTAAGATCATCAGACCAACTGCTCTTAGTGCAACCCAGGTCTCGCTTGAAAACCAGAGGTGATCGTGCCTTCGCCGTTGCAGCACCTAGATTATGGAATACACTTCCTTTCCATATACGCGCATCGGATTCTATTCAGTCTTGTAAATCACGTTTAAAAACATACATGTTCGACATTGCATTTAAGGTCAATTAGGGCAAACTGCATCCGGATTGCATTGGATTATGTAACTATTTTATTGTATTTTCATATTTACAATTTTATTATACTTGATTTTATCTGTACTATGATCTTATGGAAAGCACTTTGGTGTACTTCGGTCTTGAAATGTGCTATATAAATAAACTTTGATTTGATTTGATTTGATTTGATTTGTGAGAAAAAGAATCATGACTATTAACTTCTAAGCTTCACCATTCATAAATCCCAGAATCCTAACCAACTCAGGTAGAAGACGAACTTTGCTTACTTCCACTTTCCCCCTTTTACATTTAACCAGTCAAGGTGGTCAACAAATCACATGCCTTTAAAAATCATCAAAACAGCACCAGTTTCATTATCACCCGCTTTCTATGAAAATCTTATCTACAGTGAGCCATTCAGCTGCTTCTGCCTGCCCACAGCTGTTGTTCATCTGCAAGCTGCTTAGCAACCCACATCCATCCCAGCTCCTTTCATGGCTTTTGTGACTTTATCAGTGGGATATGAGTTCTCATTTATTCTGACTGTTGTTTGCTTTTAGCTGATTGGAGCATGGACCAAGGTCCCGGGTTTGCCTGTTGTTCCCTTGTTTTATTCATTCTCTCACTTTTGCCATATAATACATACATAAAAATAACACACAAGAAGTTCTCAAGCATCAGACTTCCAGAAAAGATCCAAAGAACAGACAATGTCTTTTCTGTGAAGGTTAAAGAGGTGAGGATCATATTATTTAGACCAACAGTTGCTTTGCACGATTCACAGATTGAAATAATCCTCATTTATTTTCTGATGAGCATTAGTTAACCCAGAAGCTGTTTTAGCCCCTCCCCCTTTCATCCAAGGTTCTTCTGATTTGCTGCCTGTTGCACACAGCAGGAGGCTGTAGCTGACGTTGTCTGAGAAGACCATATTAGGGTTTGAGAGCCTGAAACAGTGTTTGGAGATGGAAACTTAGGGAAAGCACAACAGCTCCACTTTGATTTAACTGTCTCCAAATTTACTTCACCAACCCTCGCAACGCATCAAAGAACCACTGTTGACCTGAATCCTTCATAGGATAATGGCCTCTAACCTATAAAGCTCTTTAATAACTGTGTCACTTAGTATTATACACCAGCAGGTCAGTCAGAATGGATTTGTGGGCTTCACAGGGCCTTAATTTAAAATCTGTTTATCCAACTGTCACTAAGGACCCCCCCCTTACCCACACCGACCTTCTGTGTTGCTCGATTTGACTTTAATGTTTGTGAAAGTCACGTTTCAATAACTTCACCATATAAAGCATGTTTTCAGGTCACAGAAAACATGCTTTATATTTTTAACAACTCGGCACGGGACGTTTTCTCCCTGTGCCCCACACCCACCCCCCACAACCTCCACCCTTTCATTCCCTCCATCCATTCCTTTCCTCTTGCTAAATACATCCTCCTTCCAGCCAGCAGAAAGTCGGAGCAGGGCTGCTGGGAGACAATGATCTGCCTGTAATGACTGCTTGTATACTGGTGTTCTGCTGTGTGTGTGTCCAACTACTCTCTAGAGATCAATTAACCTACTTACAGTGGATCAGTGGAGAGTCCGGTGCCTGCTGTCACGCAGTGTCCAGCAGCACGGGGACACACAATTCTAACATCACCTGGGTTTCCAGGTAGACTCACAGGTGGAGTCTCCATGTTATGATAAAATAAGGTCCAGGATCATCTCCTGCTAGCGCCTCAGAGACAGCGGTAAAGGGCTACGAAGCACGATGTGATCAGGATCTGTGTAACACTGCTGTGAAACAGACCATGACTGTGCTGGCGGGCGAGTCTGCTTTAATAAATGAGTTTGACGATCGTATGGATTCTTTTGTTCAGTGAGTAAAACAGAGGGGCATTTCTTTTTAGGTTCGCTCCAAGAAGTGATTCTTTTAAGGTAAATAACAGGTGTGAGATTATAACCTTCTGGAAATCCTGGGAAATTACACAATATATGGAGGGATTTGTGAAAAACATCGCATGAAATTTAACCAGCTGTTCCAGATGAGGCTTGTAATTGAAGGCTCTGATCTTTAAAGGTCAAGTCCGTAATTAAAAAAAAAAAAAAAAATGTAAACACGTTCCTTTGTTCTAACAACCTTATCACATGGGAAGTTTCCCCTCTGTTCTCTGCCCTGGGTGAATAATTTCTGAACTATTGAGATGTGGAAATAATATCTCACAAAGTTACCATGACAACAGTGCAGTAAATAAACGACGCCTGGACAATATATGGGGCCTTTGTTAATCACTACAGCTGACATTAACAGCAGGCTTTCACTCGGTTCGGCACACCGAACCCAAAGAATCCACGTCCGAGTGTTCCTAAAAGTCAAACGTTTGATTTCTACTTCATTTGTTTTAGTTTACCACCCTGGTGTGATCTGAAGCCGCGCAAAGGAAGCACATGTGGCGATAAAGACAGTTTATTCTCGGGGGAATCCCCCACAGCAAAAGAAACAGGTAGCAGCTAAATCAGTTTTTTATTAACCGTGTGCATAAGTATTTTTTATTTGTGCATAAAAGCTGCCACTGACCCCGCCCACCTCTCATCAAAGATTAATTCAACTGCCAACAAATCACAGAAAAAAAAAAAAAAAAAAAAAAAAAAAAAAAAAAAAGATTCTTCATGCTGCAGACAGTGTCAACAAAAACACCTTACACATCTATTTGTGCGGCATGGTGCATCTTCAGATCTGTGTTAATGAACCATAATGTAAGAATCCTCTCCAGGGGATTTAGTCTAACCCTGCTGTCACAAAGGTTTTAACCATTACGGTGAAGAGTGCGAGCACCCTGGAGTTCACTCTTTGGAGCCAGCAATGGCTGACACGTTCGTCACAGCAAGAGAAACAAACTCCACAAATCATGTTGTGTTTGCAGGAGTAACAACAACAGTAATCAATCAAAAGTGATCCTATCAGAAAGGAATGCTTTCTGATGGAGAGACAGATGTGCGAACTTTCCAACACACACGCGCGCAGACACACACACACAGAGAACTAAACTAAACATCTGGACTGTCTGTGAGTCTGTGAGAAAGGACAGAAAGAAAACACACACACACACACACACACACACACACACACACACACACACACACACAGCGTAATGGTGTTGAAATACTGATAAAATCCTAATGGGGGAAAAAAATAAATAAAAAAAATACAGTAACGCTGGAACACACACACACAAACACACACATACACCATCCATACGTGCAGGATGGATGATATCGCTATCATGATGTCATCACTGACACAGAGACCCCAACGCCGCAGGGAGAGGAGGAAAGTGTGAAAATCTGTGGCAGACATGGTCGGAAATACAAGAAAAAGTAAATGTGCTGTGTGTGCGTGTGTGTGTGTGCGTGTGCGTGCGTGCGTGCGTGCGTATTACATGTGAGTGCAGATGAGCGCTCTTTGAGGTGATGTCACGGTCGAGCACGCCCGCGTGTATGTGGACTGAGCGGGCGTGGCTGAGCAGATGGTCGTTTTTGTAGTGAGGAATTCGTCAACATCACTCCACTGACATGAAAACTACGCTTCGAGTTTCCCCTTCAGGGACGGGAGACGTGTGCAGGCCCGGAGGTGCTCATGTCAAAACACACTCATGTTTTCTCCTGGGCCTTTTGATGCAATTTCTCGCAGTCTGAGTGCAATCTGAAAATGAGTCCAGATGGCGTAGCATAAAATCGACTTGTAGCTGAAGTCACCAGAGTTCAGGAATTATTAGCATAATCACATAATGCTCCCAAGAGATGTCGAGACGCCGAGCCACACAATCGCACTTCGCTTGTCCGATTCCTTCTGAAGGACCTGAACTCATCAATCACAAGCACATTTTCAAAGAGAAAGTATACTCCTCACATCACTAAAAAATCCATTAATTAATTACAATTAAGAATGTCTTTCACAGAGATTTCCTCAACTGAGCAAGTCTGCAACAATCAAGCATGTTTCTGAAGGTGAGAGAAACCATGAGGCAAGAACACCAAAAACTGTTACCATAAAATGTATCCTGGATCTGTGAGTGACCAGTGCTGCCGTAGCATGTCTAATTTAACGTACGACGTACAGGAATACAAGGAAAAACGAAATATTGTACCAGCGAATGCGCGCATGTTGCCTGAAACATGGAGGAAGTCCGTTCACATGAGTAGGGGAAAGAAAAAAAGGAACAGCTCAGTCCATTTCTATTCTGATGTTTAGATTTAACCCAGAGAGGCAGAGAATTACCACTTGCCAAAAGACAAATGCTGTAAGCTGCAGGATGGTCTGCAAATTGGACCACTTAAAAAGCCACTTGAGCAAAAACTATTATTCGGAGGTCGTAATCTATTGCAAATCCCATGTCAGCAGCTAAAATGGCGAACATTAGAAAAAGGGTTCGTTTCCTGCCCTACACTTCTGTTTTTAAGAACAGGGTGAACTTTAAAGGCTGCATTTTGTTGGTGGACTAATTCAGTCAATCTCCCCGGGATCTCATGGCGTTTTTCCCCATGCTTTCTTTCTATTAAAGGTTACGTTTTATGGTGTAAGCCTGGCATCAGCAGCCAGAACTTTACAATGTGACAAAGGTCAGGGATCTGTGTTCAATATGAGGAAACCGAGAGTAATAAAATAAATATCAGCTCATTCTCATGTATACACGAACACAAAGATCCGGCACAGCCTAGCGGCACACGTGCACTCAGGTGCCTTTTCGCACACATTTTCTTAGTTTTCTTTAGCCAGACTGTGCTAATTTGAATCATCGTCACACATAAGCACAAACTTACTGTGGATGTAAGAACAGACCACATGACTAATCTACTCTCCTCACTCCTTTAATCTCACAGCGTCTCCAGTTTCACCGCATGACTTTCCTGCTACAGCCCCAGACCTGATAAGGCAAACAATGCAGAGCCAAGGTTTACACACACACACACACACACACACACACACACACACACACACACACACACACACACACACAGAACCATGCCAACAAAAGGAATTTGGCCTCAGCATTCATTAAAGAGAACTCACACAAGAGAAAAAGGGAGGACTGTTTGGTAACGGGGAAAGAGGTGTGTGTGTGCGTGTGTGCGTGCGTTCCATATCAGTGTGTCCCACCTGCTTCCTCGTCCTCACCCATGCCGATGGGCCCGGGCTGAGGCGTCTCCCCATTCTTTAGACAGTTGTGGATGTAGGTGGCCTTCCAGCGGGCGTACTTCCTGTGCTGGATGTTCTGGTAAAGGCGAGAGTAAAGACACATCAAGGAAGTTATAACTGACACAGGGAGGTAGTTTTTTGGGTAAAAGCTGTGGAAAAATATAAGTGCCGGTTAGTGTAAAACATGCGATATGGTCAAAGGTCAAGGCTGCTGAAAGGTATGAATTTAGTCACTGTAAAGGACTTGGAAGTGGGTACATAGATCATAAAGAAGTTAACATTGTCAAGTCAAACTGAACTCTCATTGATTGAGGTTGTCATAATCATTAGTTTCCAATTCTCCTTTAATGAGGTCTTCTTAAAAATAGAAATGTTTGTGGGTCCCAGGGTGCTCCGTTCAAAAGCACCCAATTTCACCAATCCAATTTTAACAAGTGGAACCATTTATTCTGCTGATGTTTACCATGGGTCCTTCATTGTCATACACCAGCAATGCAGGATAGGGGCTCTCTTTGTTAAAGAAGTTTTGTAGCTGCAGTCATGATCTGAATGAGGAACTTTCCAGACTGGAAGTCACTGGAACATTGTGGACGTCACCGGATCTACCTGAGACAGACAGACTGTGACCTGGGCACGCGACATATAAAAAGCAGAGCTAGTACTGCTATATTGTAAGTTCTAATCCAAGCGGCACTTGACAAACGTGTTATGTTTGGTCCCCAAACAAAGACAAGAAGGCAGAAATTGTTTGCTGCACCTGTCACATGCCAGCGTGCTCTGAGAGTGAGGCAAACTGTATAACTGCATGAAGTGTGAGCTTTGCTTAGCTTTATTAGTTTCTGGTCCCAGGACAGTTGTACAGGACTGGGTTTACACTGCCAACAAAAAGTAAGACTCATTCTTGTGAGGGCTCTCCTTTATTAAAGATTCTGTTCGTAACTCTTGGACAGACTTGAACTCGTGGACAGGCACAGTTGAGGAGTGGAGGGTGTTAGACTCAGGATTTTATCTTTGCTTTTGCCGATGACATGGTTCTCTTTGTCGGGTGCTGACCTCTACCTTGCACTGGGGTGGTTTGAAGGTGGGATTAACACAGTCAAAGCCATGATTCCTCAGCCAGAAAAGATGGAGTACCAACTCCGGGTCAGGGATGAGTGTCTGTAGGTCTTGTCCATGAGTGAGGTGAATGGAGCTGAGAAGACTGATAGATTCTTCCTCTCACCAAGTGCTGGGATATTTATTCAGTGTGGTGGGGCGTGGCTTGCGGTGCCAAGCAGGGAAGGCGGACGCACCTGCACGGCATCCGCAATCATGCCCCACCGACTTAAACACGGTACTGGGTCCTGCAGGATGGTGGTTGTTGTCAGTGTGTGTGTGGTTGGCAGCGAGAGAGAGAGCTGCAGCCAACAGTGTGTGAACAAGCAACCATTAATAAAGAGATGCTGCAGAGCATGAAAATGCACCCGGGTCTGCTGTGGGTTTGTTACAGTGGTGCCGAAACCCAGGATGGGGACACAGCAGACCCGCAACTAGGCCAACCGTGGAAGGAGCTGACCCAAATGGTGGCTGAGATGGTGGCTACACAGCAGGAGCAGGCGGCAGTGTTGCGGCGCCAGCAGGAAGCATGAACATGCACTGGGGTCTGCTGTGGGTTTGTTACATTCAGGTCTCATTTTGTTGGCTATCCGATTTCCATCAGTACTCTAGAACATGGACCTAATGTGAATCAGGTTAGCTTTTAAAGCAGGGCCAGAGAAAGGAAGGTGTAATTTATTCTACTGATAAGTAGAGAAAACATACTAAAACTGAGTCTGAAAAGAAAAAAGCATTATTGGTTTAATTCGGGCCAACTTTTAGGACCTGGATTTTAAATGGGAGGGTATAACTGCTGAAGGCCTGAAGACAAAGAAGCAGGTAAGTAGTTTTGAAGGGTATAAAAAGGTGTAAGCTGTTCAATTTGAAGTTAAAGAAAATAAAAATACTTCAATCCCAAGGTTCAAGGTTCAGGTACTGAATTTCCCGAAGGAACCTAACCAAGGGATGAATAAAGTTCCATCCATCCAACCCAGAAAAGAAAACATACATAAGGCTGTTAGAGGTATTCGACTATAGAGTCAGAGTAACAAAGTTCTACCTGTGGGGTTAACAGGTACTAAGTTGGGCACTAAACCTCAATTATGCACTGGTTTGCACTCAGGTGTGAGTGATGTAAAATTCATGATCAGTGCACATCTGCCTTTGCTTGGAGTCGCCCACAGAGAATTTACATTACAATTCATAAACTGCGTGTCCCAGGTCCTCGGTGTCAGGCAGTGAATGATCACAATGTACTACAATGGAGGTGTGAGGAGACGCAGTAGAGTGTTAATGGGGGCACACTAGAGTGAATCAAGGCTGAAGGATCTTTGAAATATTACAATAGGAGTGACCCTGATAAGACCTGTGAGAATTTCCTGCTTATTCCAGTTAAGTGCCAAATTCACAGAAGCAGCTCAGAAACAACAAGGAGAGCTGACGCGTGTTTGTTTAGTCTTAGCATTACCATCGCAGATGGATGAGGCTCCGGTCATTTTAATCCCTGGAAAAACACTTCTGAGATATTAAAGCACGCAAAGGGAAAGACAGGAATGTAACCGCTATAAAAGTTTCAACAGAAAGGTGACACATTGTAAAACTCTCGGTTAAACAATAACTAATAGCAGAGGGAAGCACATGCTCCCTCTCGGGGCAATTTGTTGTCTTTGCATTCATTTATCACCTAAACAGGACTTTTGTAGAAGGCAAAAAGACTCAACAATATGACAAAGACAAAAAAACCTATCTGAGTTGGTCCTTTCAGGTTTTCTACCGTGGTCGGGTGCAGTATGTGCTGGGCGGGTCGGGTGCAGCCTACAGGAAGCTGGACCTATGTTCCCTCTTCGGACTGTGCCTGGCCAGGCCCCATAGACTACTTGGGCCTGGCCTTAGTCGCTCGACCTCGGGCACCCTCCCTGGGCCTGGCTCCAGGGCGTGGCCCAGTTAACCCCATCCCGGGCAGAGTTTGTTCCTGGGTGAGGGACCAGACAATTCGCCATGGATGACCCTACCATAGGGCAAAAGCCCCAGATAACATACCCCCTGGGATCCCAGGGACACACAAACCCCTCCACCACAATAAGGTAGCAATTCACAGAGGGAACCACTGGACTTTAAATCTTCATTTGGACATTTGGTTGGTAAAATCTTAAACGTTTCAAGATATGATGAGCCACGAATGCTTCAGTTCTGAATTACTTTCAACATATTTGTTGGAAACATCATTATCTTCATGCAGTCATGTGATAAAGTTTTGTGCACAACTGTAAAAACTTTTTCATGACTGTATTAAAAAAAAAAAAAAAAAAAAAAAATCTAGATCCTTTTATATTCTAGGTGATGATCCGATTTTCAAAGAGTGACTCAGGAACATGTAGTTTCCCCGGCTGCTGACTCTTTTCTGTGAAGTACCATGATTAGGGTCACAATGCTTTCAATTCCCATAATTTGTTAATGTAAAATGCATTGGCTGACAATGTCCCCAGTCGGGCTCACGGCCTCATGGTGGAGAGACATAATTATAGTCAGAGGCAGATGGTCCACGCTGCCTTTGTTAGTAACAATGCAGTGCGGTGACAGCCGGAGTAAAAGAAGTACGCATATGAGCTTTCTGCTCGTGTAGATTTTTATGTCCAGTGCACGCTCTCGGCCAGGCACAGCAACGAGGAACTAACTGAAGAGGAAACAACTGGGTAATAATTCCAATTGATCAGGCATAACAGCGACTACTCGTGTAAAAGCAAAATTATATTTGTTATATCAGGCCTGAACATAAAAACTCAACAGCTGCAGGAGGAAAGAGAAAACAATGGTAAAGTTAAAGATCTGGCAGCTTGATGCAGTTAACATGAAATCACACAGCCGTGTCTTCACATCTGAATATGGATGCACATCAAATTAAATGTACTGGAGGGCTGGACTGGGGCCAGACTGAGGATTAATGGTGTTCTTAATGAACAGAGATAAAAGGGAACGATCTCCTCTAATGGTGTCATCTCTCTTTTCAACTTAAAGTTTGTGGCCACATTAACACATAGACAATAAAATTCTAACCAGCTTCAAAATCTGCATTAGGTACGACAAACTTAATTCTTCAGTCTGAGCTCTCTGAGCTTTCTGTCATTTCTTTAAGTAGCTTCAGGAAAAGATCTCCAGGATTCGTGAAGAGTATTTGAAGCTCTTGTTTCGAGGTTTTCTGCCTGTTTTTCCATTTCAGATTTCCAGGAAAGAATCTCCACCCTGTGTCACAGATGACTGCAGACTCTCACTGTTGGACCTCCTCCTGACCTCCTCGTACATACTGACCATGATGTGGATCCATCTCTCCATCAGACCTGTTCATGTAGTTTTCATACCTCTGCCTTTTCTCCCAGTTTCCCTACATTAATAACCGCTTCCTGACAGCTGTCCTTCCACTGAGACCATTTTTGATGAGGCTTCAGTGAGCAATGAATGATCAACTGAAGGTCCATATCATCTCTCTTCTCTTGTCTATGGTCTTGTTGGATCTTTATTCTTTCTTAAGAACATAACTTTCAGATACTGTTTATTTGCTACAGGCAATTGTTTTGGTTATTCATTTCTTCTTTAGTCACCTACTGTTCTAAAAAAAAAAAAAAAACGTTTAGGGATACCCTACACACCATGCTGAGATATGGCAAGGTTTCAGTCTACAGCTCTGTGGGAACCACCTTGTTGGTGTTAACTGTGTTATCCTTGGCAATTTTTATAGATTCACCTAAAAAAAAAAATGAGAACAAATTATGAGTTTTTGTGAAACACAGGCTGCTCATAACAAAAAGCCAGAAGATTCCATTTCAAACTGGTTCCTGAGTTGTCTGTTTTGTGTGAACAGCACTGGTCCATCCCTTGAATTGACTTTTTATTCTTGAAAATAAAATTTAAAAAAATAAATAAATAAAACAACTGATTACTATTCAGAAACCCTGGAGAGCTGCTGCTCAAGACCACTTTACAGGACAAACTGGCTCCTTGGAAGCAAAAACATCAATAAATGAGGGGTGGTACCTGCTGACAGAGAGGACATCACCTGACATCTGAGTGCTTGCTTTGAAGAAATGTGCGAAATTAAATGTGTGCCAGCCTCAGTTACAAAGGCTAGAGTCATTTTTAAAAAGCATTTCTGAAAATACTGAACTGGATAGTCGTACTTTTCAAAGTCACTGACTCACTTGTCTGGTTCAGAGACCGTTACACTGCAGCTACAGATTCAGTTTCTCTCTCAGAAACAGGTCAGTGGGATGAATTCTGACACACATGGGAACACATTGAAGGCATTCACTAAGTATAAAGGTCCCTGACGGTAACAGTGTTACATAAGATGGTGGCAACACTGCTGAAAACCTCTTTCTGCTGCCTGAAACTCAGTCACCAGTGGGTCTCAGTGTGGGAGCATGACAGCTCACCATACATGAACTAAGTGCCCCATCATGTTTTAACGGTTTCTGGGTTATTTGGACATAATGATGAGGGAATCATACACACCAGGTGTTTACAGGAACAGAGCTAAGCAGGACTGTGTTCATACCTCATTTTCACAGTAAAGGTTCGTACGTGGTCACCTTTAAGCACCTTGTTGTTGTGATTTGGTGCTATACAAAGAAAATGTCTATGCAGGGTTTCCTAAAGACACGGTGAATTTTTTATCATTAATGGTTGCTGAAATATATTTGGGGACATACTTTGGCCATTTTTCAATCCATCTGGGAAAATCTCATCATCTGTTGTTAATTCACCGGGCCATAAGCCTACCCACTTATTTTGAAAGTTCAGTCACTGTCTGGGTGTCTGATCTCAAGAGGACCTCATCCCACAGCTGAACTCCAACATGATGGTCTGCAGTCGTCGATCATAACACCTCAGAGGGACGAGCTGCAGGCTGACGGTGGAGATAACAGGCAGATTGCTGCAGAGACATCTACAGCTCCGTTATGTCTTCATCACAAACGCTGCACATAAAATGTTCAGAGCAGCGACACATTTGAGCAGAATTATTAATCACTTATTTTAGAAAGTGTGGGCCTCCTGCACCACACGTACTGTAATCTGAATCTGTGGAAAACGCTGCGCTGTGTTTCACACCTTAAGGCACAAATAACTCCCAGCCACTGCTAATAACCACTAAACTTAAACCTTTGCTTCCAATGATGAGCTTTAATTTGCTCAGACTGTCTCCACTGCTCACTCTGACGTTCACACAGACTCTGTGGTTTGTTGTGTTGTGGCTGCACCTTCTCATCAAATCGAAATATTTAATGTGTTTGTGCATCTCTTCCCTGAAAATTCAGCACGGCACATTTGGGATCTTTGAAATTTTTTGGCTGCGAAATAAAATAAAGTTCTGTGTTTTAACAATGTCGAGCTGTGCAGCCAGTCTGTAAAGGTTCGCTAATAACTGCAGATTAGCGGGAGGATAAGAGCACAAATTCACACAAAGACTGTTTATCTGCAGCACCCTGAATACATCGCAACAGCTGAGTCAACGCTTGGCCTCACAGCAGCTCTGTTATGAGTGCAGATCACTGATGGACTTGTTAGCCAACATACAAAAAAACAACAATGAAATATCAGAAGGAAGGGATTGGTGGATGACCTGAAGTCTCCTTTAACGACATTCCCACAGTGCAGTGACCTGATCGATGTCACGGCTGTGTCACTTTCTCGTGTCTCAGTATAAAGAAGCAGATGCATGACTGCTGTCGGGATCTGGCTGCACAGACAGGCCTCGGCAGCAGGATGAATGTTCTGTTGGTTTTGGTCTCTTTGGGGATTATTGGATCATTTATAAATGATTAAATAAAGTCAGCATCATCCCTCAGCCAGTTATCTGATAAATGAGCTTTCTATTGGGGTTGGTCATCATTATAACTCTGCAGAGATCAAACCTGGGACTCCCAGCAGGGTCTTTATCTTACCTCCTCTGACAGCTCCCCAAAAACAGACAAGACATCCAGCAGCAGACTTGAAGTGTAGAACGACTTGATCATGTTCCTGGAGGAAGGAAAGAGGCAGAGGAGGGGGACAGACGGCAGGAATTATGGGATATACGAAGGAGGAAAGGTTGGAAGAAAAGGGGGTTGAAAAAAAATGGGCAGAACAGAAGTGAATGAATAAGATGAAAGAACGTCCATTAGTCTCTTACTGTTCCATCACTGAGAGATAAACAAGTCTGTTAAATATCCTTCGCAAAGGATTCGTAGTTTCCACTGTCACACATCCATAAACTGCACTGATCCACTGTTCAGGAGTAAGATATAAGCAACAACAACAAAAAAAAAAAAAATCACAGAGCTCACTGAAGACAGTGAATAACATGAGCACAAATCCATTCACGTCCAGTTTCACACTTGCGGCTCATCTCTCAGAGACCACACGCCGACCATAGGTATGGCTCATGAGGTACAGTGGCTGTCTCTGATTTGGATGGTTGCTGGTTTGATCTTGAGTTTTGTGACTTTTTAGTAGTTTTACTCAGATGAGCCAAAAATATTACAAATCACTGTCATGTCTTTGATGCTTAACAACTGAGCGGGAATAATTTCAGTTTCCAAAACAGCTCATGTTCCAGTCAGGAGTGATCACCATTACGGTTGGGTGATTATCGACCATCAACGATAGGTTGAGCCTCGTTTCTACAATAGCGATTTATTTATTTGCCCATGAGTAATTTTGCCAATAATGTTGGTTGAAGCTAAGAGAAGCAGTCAACGGGCAAAAAAAAAAGAAAAGAAATAGGGCTGTTTTAACGGCACCGTCTTCCAGCAGCTTTAGTGTAATTTGGTGCGTTTCAAATAAATAAATAAATGAATAATCCAAACAGAAGTTATATTAGCAAAAGCACTTCTGATGGAGCCGAGGAAGCTGGTGATAGCCTAGCATACTCAGCCGGATGGTGGACATGTAAACGCTCATGCACGTTAGTCGTGTTTGAGTCCTTTGCTGGCACTATGCGTCTGCACAAGTGGCGCACTCCTTTGGTTACATCCTCAGGTTTGACTCTTTGAATCTTTCGGTTTGAAGCCAAAGAAATCCCAAATTGGTGACTTTGTATTTTTGGGGGGGCAACTAGTTGCTCTACATTTGGACTTCTATGTTCTAAACGCGCAAATCAGTCTGTGCATGATTACATTGCTCCGCCCATCAAAAAGTCACCTGCACGAATATATCGCCTATCGTCATTTATTGGACTCATTAATGTCGGTTGAAAAAATTTCACATATCGGCCAGCCTTAATCAATACCAACTAAAAGTGGTCCAAGCTACAAAGGAACAAACCACTAACTGACAGCAGGGGGTGGAGCAGCTGCAGGCTCAGCACCACAGGACTTCTCCAGAGTGCTGCAGAGCACAGAGCACACAACACGCAAACACAACACAAACTGTCTCGTGAGACATGTTGGATTTAAACATGTATCAGTGCCAGGACACTGTATAAACTCACTCGAGTTTTAAAAGCGCCTTACAATCACATGAACTCAGATAGGTCACCGTTCGTATAAAACGGCGTAATATATATTGGTTTAGAGTTATTGCAGTTGGACCATTGTTTTAAAAAAGAAAGCACCTTTAAAACTTTGGCTGGTGCAGGTCGAGAGCCAAACATTTGTGTTTTGAGGATTGCAGATTATCTTTCAGTTATCAGCGTTTTTGTTTCCATTACTGTCCCACCCACATGAGCTGGGGCAGGGGCTTAAAAAATGCCACTTAGAAGATCCATCCCCTCCATTCTATTTCTGTATAACAGCCTTACTTATTTTACCTCTAACGTCACTGTAAACCTTTACTAAGCTTTTATTGCTGTTTATTAAGCTAACATACACGTTATTACTAGTTAATTATTTGCTTAGTATTGGTTACTTTTTGTTTACTTCTTTATCTGTTATCTGACTCTTGGTAAAAGATTCTAAACAGCAAGTGCTCGTGTTGAGCTGGCCGGGCTCTGTGGTTTGAAGAGTAGATATGTTTGGTAACCACAGCAACCCATCACACACACACACACACACACACACACACACACACACACACACACACACACACACACACACACACACAGGTAAGGAGAAAGAATGGGCTCCTTGTAGTGCAGAGTGGGAAGTTTCCAAGAAACATTCAGCTGTGTGACTCAAAATGAAGACATGTAAACATGTACGTATTTACACATACATATACGTGTCTGCATGTATATCTGTGTGTCCGTGTGCCCGTGTTTGTGCGTGTGTGTGTGTTCAGGGGTGACATAACACACGACTGAGGCTCCTGTTGGCAGCAGACTGTTGCTGCTTGTAAAACCGCAGGCGGGTTTGCTGACCTGCAGCAGAACAGAAGCCTGAGTCAGTCCTGCTTCATATACCTGCTGGAAACAGCTTTTGGGCTGTGTTTACACCACAAACAAGTTCAGAGACACGTCGCCTGCATCCATTCATCCTGCATGAGCTGCTGCAGGATGACTGACAGGAAAGGAAACTGACTCTGCACGTTTCTCCCGGGTCAAAGGTCAAAGTGCAGAGTCTCCAGAGTTCACAGAGGAGATGTCCTGCAGGTTTCTGTCTTTTTAGCAGATCTGGATGCTACTGATATGCTATTGAATTGAATAAAATTGAACTGAATTGAATTAAACTCCCTTTTAACAGGAAGAAACCTCAGGCAGAACCAGGTATTTCTGGAAACCTTCAGTGTGGAGTGATAAAGTTGCAAACTTGCGGGATGTTGGGTCTCGAGCGGGTGTTTTCCTTAAAGATGAGCATTTAATTAATTTAATGAAATAATAAATCCTTTGGATTCTGCTGTGGTGATGACATCACTGTATTACTGATGACTATCTTTCTATTGGCTTCAAATTCTTTTAAAACTTTATTAATACAGCAGATCTTAAACAATGCTGCTGACCAAAGCTTTTCCTCAGACATGCTCAGACCGCTGCATTGTCTACAGCAGCTGTGTTCATGCTGTGACCTCATCAACCTGTTCATCCATGCTTCTGATTGGTCTGAAGCATGGATGGACCAGCACCGCACCTTTCATGTGAACGTACAAGGGAAACTCCAGGTGAACTCACATGCAGATAACCAGCTCAGCCCGATTCCTGCTGTTGGGTACCTGAATCCAGGTAATGGGAGGATAACCAGGTATCTGAAGTCACTTTGTCATGCAGGCATGGTGGATTTCTTTGTTTCTTTGAAAGGTTACAGCAGTTGCACAGAGTTGCAGGTGCTTCTGTTTTGTTGTTCTTTGTCTCATTCCTAGGAAATTGTGTGTCTGAGTCAGACACAGGGTCCAACTTTTTAAAGACAAAGAAAAGAAAACAAAGATTGAACTCCTGACTATTTGGCCAGCCTCACTTAATGTACAATTAGAAACTCAGCCCAGAAACCCCCGCAGATAAGACAAACAAAGAATGCATTGAAATCATGTGGAGAACGTATAAACACCTCTGATTATTTCCAAGGTGTTTCCTGTCGGGCAGTCTCATTCCAGGTGATAAACTGGGTGAAGGAGAAATTACAAAGGAAAAGAGTAAGAAACACACATTTTCCAGAGAAATCCCTCAGATCAACTGTTCCAATAATCTGGTGTCATGTTATTCTTCCCCGTTAAATATGAGGATTTAACACAACCAGAGTCACTAACAGAAGAGTAATGATTACAAACTAATGTTTTTGGTTTTAATCCGTCTTCCTTGGTTCAATTAGCTCCAAAGGTTAAAGCTGTGATGGGTGTAAACACTGTGATTACCAGCAGAAACATCACTGCTAAAACACTCTCAGCTGAACGCTGAATGAAGATCAACAGGCTGAGGTGGTTTCCTGACCTAAATAGGCAGCATATTTCCACATGATGCCTGAGTTACTGCTTCCATGGAAGGAGATGTGACCTGCTTTCCACCAAACGGTCTGGAACTGGATGTACGGACGCAAGTCCCCCGAGACCAAGACCATCCCCAACAGGGCCGTCGACCATCTGATGGTGACGGCAGAAACTGAGCGTGGACACGCAGCAAGGAGCAGCATTCCTGAATATTCCTGAACATTCCGGAAAATGTCCCACTGTGACACTGTGAGGCTTAAAAGGGGGCGGCTGTGCTTATTTTCTGCCATGTATTCTGCTCCATTCGTGTACGTTCATATTAAAAACACGGGCAGAGTTTCAAATAATGAGCTCAGTGTGCAGATGTGAGGAATTCAGCCTGCTCTAAACACTCTGCTTCACCCAGGCCTTTCTACTCTTGGCTCTCGGTGACATCACTGAGTGGGGATAGCCCTGATACGGCCCCCTCACGCACGAGTGTGGGAGGAGCCTAATTCGTGTTTCAGAGTGAGGAAAGGCTGAGGAGCTGCAGTATGAAAGACAAAGTGTTGGAGTGTTTCCAACATGTCTCCTGTCAGAGGAAAAACATCAAGACTCAAAGAAACTAATAAAAGAAAAAATATAAATTTCCAGTGAAATCCTCCAACAAACCCTTCCAGTGACCCGGTTAGATACTGACCTTCCTCGTGAATGATCAGATTACAGAGGAAGGTCATAATTAAACCATGTGTGAATAAAACGTCAGACCGTCACTAATCGATTTATTAATAATTACAAACTTTCATTCTTGGATGGGCGAGTAAAACCTCTTGGTTCAAAGCAAAGATGAGCTGCACTGTGGCCCAGTATGAGTATAAGAAGAATTATTTTGAACACTGAATCATGCAAAGCTGGTCTTATAGAGCCCACAGTATAAGTAACGGGTCTAACTGGAATCTGAATATTATCTTTATCTGAGAAACTGAGTTTCTTTTGACAGAAGCTGTGCTCACATTTTCAAAGTCACAGATCATATTTTTGTGGTCCACAGAAAACCAGCGCACCAGGTAGTCTGTGCATCCCGCTTGTTCACTGAGGTTTGAGATATTTTTTTGAGCAGAGAAACAGCAGGACTGTGTGGTTCTGCGGGCTGGGAGCTGCTCTGTGGTTCTTCCTGCAAGATGACTCCTTCCATGAAGTACTTGTACTCGTGAATACAAATCTCACATCAAGTCCTTTGTAATGGCAATCTAATGTTTAGACTCCATCATGAACTGAAGGTTTAAATACCTCAAAGTTTCTAATTGGACTAATCAGAGCATCATTCAATGATTAAATCATTACACTGACAAACCAGTTACACAGGGCCATTACACTCTTCAGGGATGTTATGATTATAGGCCAAAGCCAACTTCAAAGTCCTGCTAGTAAGTGCACACAAACCCACACACACACACACACTTAAGGAAGCGTCTCGGTTCTCACTTGTGGAATCGTCCTGCTCTGTCCTCGTTGTCAGCGTAGAGGAATAATTTTAAGGCATAGTTTTCGATGTGGGCGTTCCCAACCACCTCCTGACTGATGGACTCGTTATCACTCAGCTCCTTCTTCATCTGCAGGAGAAACAAAAAACACCAACGCATGAACGGAACCATGTAAGCTGTGCAGAGAAAAGCAATAAATCTGTTTTAGTGTCAAACTTTGGTTGTGAAAGGTGTAATATGTTTTAGCCACGTTACTGAAACTGATCAACAGATCAGAAATATAGAAGAACATCTGCACACGCTCACGTTTGCAAACGGATAGACCTGCAGAGCTTTTAGACCAGGTACTGTTTTAACTGCTGAATCAGGTGACACACACTCAATGCATTCACTGTACGAAGACCAACACTTACACACCAGTGCCCACAAATTCACACAAAGCCATCATTAAAACAGGGCCTCTCTTTGACCAGCTAAACACTTTTTCTGGAGTATTCCATCTACTGGATGTACTTATCCCAGTATCTGCTTTATTTACAGTTTTTAAAACTTAGTAGGACCTGCAGATGATCCTTTAAACATCCAGTGGAGGCCGGAGAAACTAACCCTGATCCCTGGATGTGTCGCTTTTGGTTTGGTGCACGGAAAAACACTTCTGACTTCTTAGCTCAAATGTTTTAACTCAGGCAAACACGTCCTCGCCTCAGCGGGTGCCATCTAGCGCGATGCTTGATTAGTCTCGCTTGCTCTGCTTCGCTTTGACTAGGTTTGCTCCACCTGTAATTGCTCCTCTATATGAAACGTCTAGCTCTGTCCATTACGGCGTCCAGCAGGCTTCGGGTTTCTTGTAAAAGCACTAAAGCAAACACGCGGGTTGCTTCCAGCAGGTGGACCCTGGCCGGGCTGAATAGATACTCTGTTCGCTGACTGTGAGTCGTAGCGGAGGAATGTAAAAGCACTGAGCTGAGTGCAGGACAGCAGAGGACAACTGGCCTGGGAATACAAGAATGTGGGATGAAAGGAAAGTCGCTAAACTCAGCTACGAATCTCAGGCTCGCTCGCTCTGGTTAGGTTTCCGTTTGACAGGCGACCAAACTTAAAGTGAAGCAGAAGAATTAGCGCCACTTTTTAAATGTAAACCTGGACCAGGTTACAGCGAAGCAAGCCTTTGATACGAGACCGTGACGCCTTATTGACTCTGGGAGCAGCGAGTGTGACGCACGGAGGTGCAAACCAAGTCCAAACCAACAAACCGGGTCCGCTTCCCACAGAAATCCACACGTGCACAGCAGTGTGTATGAGCGACGGGACGCCCAGCCGCGCTTTCATGAGCTCTGTTAATAAATGAAGACCATAAATATGTGTGTGACAATGAATCACAGAGACTCCAGCTCCAACACCTCTGACTGCAGCTGATGCTTCATGCTCAAGTCTGCAGCCTCGGCCCACCTCTTCCTTTCTACTGTCGCTGTGGCCAAAGTGCTTGCTCATAGGGTCATAGTACGATTGTTGGGTTTTTCTCTGTATGTAATATTGTAGGGTCTACCTTACAATATAAAGCACCTTAAGGCAACTGTTGTTTTGATTTGGCGCTGCATAAATTTAATTAAATTGAACTGAGTTCAATTATAATCGAAATTCTAGTTGCAGTCATTTGAATTTTCCTCCATCATCCGCTGAGCATTGTTCATGTGTCTGAGCTTCAAGTCAGTGTCTCTAAGCTCAGAAAGCTTTGAGTGTCTGAGAACAATACATGTTTCCTTGACGTTAGTGAGGTCTTAACTGCTTTGGGGTCCTTAGGGACTAGTAAAGCGCTATACAAATACAGGCCATTTACCATTTAACCCTTTTTGAACCATGAACCTGGTGGTCAGTGTAAAAGCACACTTTATTGTAACTCTGTTAATGTTTGTGTTAGAGATGAAAATCAAACGGTTTTGGAAAAAAGAGAACCTATGCTCTGCAGTGATAGTTGGTGTACCATAATAGCACCAAGTACTCACAGAGTGGCATGAAAAATCAGCTCCGCCGGGATTTTACCGTAACTCCTCGACCGCTCAGGGCTCAAGAGGAAATTCAAACAGCTGGACACATGTATCCATCTCATTCTTTTGTTGGGTCTAATCGTGATTTGGGTCTACATTTCTGAAAACCTTCAGTTCAGTCCATGATGTGGTTCTGATAAAGTCCATCTTTGTTCTGATGCACGTAATTCCCACAGTCACAGGTGATCAGAACCACCACAGACTCATTGAACAGACTCCAAGGAATCTGAGTCTTTGTATAGTATATTTGATAAGGCTGCACAATTTATTGAATTATAACCTCGATCATTTTGGCTTCTCACCCTTAAATGAACATGACTGAGCAACAATAAAAATGCGTTCTCTGCCAATAAAATGCAAAGTAGAAGCAAATCGAGCGGCTTGCTAATCTGCTTTACTTACAGAGCCAGAATCAGCCACATTACTCATTCGCTCACTCCGTTCGTAAAGCGGCTGAGCTGATTTTGAACTGCTGTGTGTCCTGCATCAGTTTTACCTGATAATCAATATGTTTTACCTGCAGAGTTTAAGTCACAGCAGAAGGACCACCTGTTTGACCACCCTGATCTCCCCGCTGTGAGAGACCACGGTGCTCATCCTCAGAGGCTGCTGCAGAAGACAAAGATCTAAATTTAGCAGCATCTACCATGACTGGCATCTCTGAGGTTTCCCATCCTGCATCACATGAAACTGATTTTCAAACAAGAGATTTTCCACCGTCCCAGTGAAAGGCTTGAGCTGGCAATGACAGTGGAAAATAAAAGTCCAGCATGCCTAGTACGTACGAGCCAGGTCAGCGGGGAAATGGGAGTGGGGGGGCAGAGAGAGTTGCTGCTGTGGTATAAATCCTGACTCAGAGTGCTGCAGAATGAGTCACAGCAACGAGCAACAGTTCATTAAGGAGTGGAAACCTCGGGGTGTCCCCGTGTTTCACAGACCTTGTTCGGGCTCCATCTGGACAATAGCAGCACTTCCACATGATTAATCGGGTTTGTGCTGGTGTGATGCGCTGTGATCACAGTCTGACTCCAGCTGAAGTTTACCGAGCAAAACCAAATCAGAATAAGACCTGAAACCTGCTCTGAAAGCTGGCATAGGCCCTGATCACGGCCTTATTTGTGGCCATCCTCACCTGCAGTCTTCTCCTAAACTCTTGCTGCTCCTCAGAAAAAAAGGAAATGAAAGTTTTCTTTTCTTTACCAGATGTTGTATCAGTTTTCCCTCTGGGACTCTCCTCGTTCCTACAGTGATGCTTCATGGAGACGTCTCAAGCAACCAACCTGCTTGCGACTCCAAGCCGGCAATAGGCGTCAGAAAGACAACGTGACAAACGCGGCAGTCGTCATTCCATGTTCAGAGCATCAAGCAAAAGCTGACACAGTCAGGAGTGGCTGTTTGATATTTTACAACCAACAGTTAATATTCATATTTTATAAATGCTCACACTGAACAAGTTTACCTAAGAATCTTTCCCTAAAAAGACTCCACCCAAAGCAAACTGCAGTAGACAGCGTAGCATGCTAACACCACCACCGTGACAAGGTGACACCAGGGTGACAATATTGTGAGAAATATTTTCTGAGAGTAGTGTAATGCAATTTAAGGCTATATTTTCCATAGCAATATATATCATAATCAAATAATTTATTACAGATTATAAAGAGCCCACTCATACACACACGTACAGAACTCAAAGCAGCAGGTGTGTGTCGTGTCGGGAAAGCGACGCGTATGTGTGACGGAGATCCCTGGAGCTTCTGTAAAATCAGGCTCAGCGAGCACTCATTGCATCTGATTCCTTTAACTGTTCAGACCCACACCTGATTTCATTCACAGCCATGTCATTCTCCTCTTCACTCCTCTGCTTGCCACGTAGCAAGTTAAACGGTAAACGGTAAACGTTGGATGTAATCGTAGAAGTAGAAACATGCGCGATGAGGGTGGGAAACTACAGGATCAAAATGACATGGACAGTAAAACTGAGGCTGACGGATGTGTTTTAGAGCTTCATCACCTCTCCGTGGGTTCTTCTCAGTCTCGGTAAATTCACTTGACCCCCCTGCTGGGACACTCTCAGCCCGGTCACCTGCTCCCTCCCTTCCTCCCTTCATCATAACAATCCCACAAAATCTAATTAGCCCGTTCCTGTTAGCAGACAGGAGAGCAGCCTGCATTACGTAAATGTGACTCACGGAGAAGCACAAGATGTTCTCGTAAGCTCGGAGAACAAACAGACGCAAACCAACGTGTCTTATTCCATAATTAAGTCAGACTTGTGGCACAAAAAGAGTCCCTAATGGTAAAGATTATTTACCGTGTGAAATATAATACATTAAATGGTGAAAAGAGATAAAACCCAAAGAGTCTTCACCTGATGGAACAGGTTAACTTTACATCGACCTCAGCAGGAAAATGTCAGCACTGGTCAGCTGTGAGTGGGGGTCAAAATAACCCACGACTTACATCATCAGGCCTTTGCTCTCATGTGAATGACTGAATGTAAAAGTTCTGATCAGAGGTTCAGGCTGAATGGTATGTGAAACAAAACCTTGTTATTGTTATATTTATATATCGTTCGTTATCAATATAAATCAAAGGTTGTTGATTACCTTGTTGTGGTCGGCTTACACTCCACGGCAGTGAGGCTCAGGACTGTCTTAGTGAGGCATCTGTATATATGTGCAACTTGACCACATATCCAGAGTGACAGTGAGGTGTGGCACAGCTGTCCAGCTGTCGCTCTGCACTCTGTGCCATCTCAGAGAAATGTTTCTGGCCCGCAAGCCGCTAACGAGGGTCAGTAACTTAAATGACGCTTAAATCCGACACTCTCCTGTCCTTGTACACACTTCAGGTTCAGAGCGCAGTGGCAGGAAATGGGGAAAAAATTGTCTGGGTTATCACTGGGTTTACGTCTTATTGTGCACAACATGACATTCATTTTAGAAACCATGTACCCGTCAGAGTCAAAAAGAAGGCTAAAGCGGCGCATATTTCAGGATGGTTTCCTTAGATCCATACATCACTCACCACATCTGCTTTTGAGAAAAATTCAACAACACCTAAAATGCCAAGTTCAAGGAAAAGTTCAAGGACTTTAGAAACCAGTGTGTGACATCACATTATCTGCAGCCATCTTTTATGTACAGTCTATGGCTTAAACCCTGAAACCACCTTTAAAACAATACAGGCTCAGAAATAACAGGCTCAGGCTCGTTGCGTGAAATGGCACAGAACTTACTAATGAAAGTGTTCGTAGTTCATACATATATGGACAAATTGAAGGAAAACTTGAAGTATTATGACATTACCTGGCCTGCAAAGTATGTCTGCTAACAGACCTTTTGAAGGCTTTTCTGCATTACTTATGATATCTTGCTGCCCAGCAGTGCATGTGACCTGTAGGGGGAACTCTGGGGTCACTGGGACCCCAGCAGTATTTTAACCTCTCCGAGGAGAGAAACCTCAAACCTCTGAGAGGACCTTATGCAGTGAGCGCAGCCTCTGATAGCCAACAGGTAAATGTCAAGCCTTTTAGAGGGCTGCGTTGTGTGTGTGTGTGTGTATTCATATCTTTGTGGGGACCAAAGATTTAAAGTTTACTATACTTCTGGGGACCAAAATCCTGGTTTGAAGGCATTTTTGAGACTCATAATGTGGTTTTAGTGTCAGGGTTACAGTTAGGTTATGGTTATGTTAGGTTTAGGATGAGGGTTAGGGTTAGGCATTCTTTTTTCATGGTTAGGGTTAGGGTACGGGGCTAGGGAAAGCATTATGTCAATTAGATGTCCCCACAACATAGTAATACCTGACGTGTGTGTGTTTTCTAAGAAAAGAGCCACTTAGCCGTGTGCTGCTGAGGTAGAGGCAGTATACAGGCAGCAGTGCAGCTAGCGTCACAGCGCTCCGTCTGGCGCTCGGAGCAGGAGTAACGAGGCTGTCGGCTGGACCGTGCAGCTCAGCAGGAGGTCATTGTTCTTCATGTAACACGTCACTTAAAATCTGACGTATATGAAATCCAACAAGATTCTTATCAACCCTCGAGACACTTCTATTCATATCTCTTATTAATTTACTAAACATGAGCTGTGCAGCAGGGGCGCATGATGAGACAAAAGCTCCTCAGACGTCCTCTATGAGCCTCGGTTTCTTACAGATAAATAAAAATAAACCGGGCTGATTTAATCTGGCAGATTTTCTCGATGCAAAGCTTAAACTTCAGTATAAAATAAATAAATAAATAATCCCAATGAAAGTATGAGCTGCAGCCTGCATGGCCTCGAGGCCTGCACAGAAACCAGGGACCTCCAAGCCCGTCTGTCCTCTCCACAGAGGGAGAGAGAGTCCAGAAAAATCAAGAGCATGATTATGAAACAAATGCAATGACCATCTCATCTGCGTGTTTTTGTTCTCTTAATCACTTGAAGTCAAAAGCAGGAATGAAAATCAGACCCAGCGAACAGACCCAAATTAATCTTTCTCATTTAGACGCAGTCAGAAAGCTCCTGAAATATTGAAGTTCCTGGTTTGAGATGATTAAGCTAATGCGCTTCATTTACTCATTATTCAACGTGACACAATCAGCAAGAGAGAACTAAACAGGAAAAAGGGTCCGCACTGAAGGAGGAACAGGACTAAAGTGAATCCGACTCACCGTCTCCAGCTGGTCCATGAGTTTGACCAGGAACTTTCGGCACTCAGGTGTTTTGCTGTCCAGCTTCATGCCCGTCTGCATGGCGTAGAGTCGACCTGCGGGAGAGCACGGGGAGGAGATAAAAGAATTAAACAAGTCTGTTCTTCCACAGCTTCGCTCACACAAGACTCGACACAGAGTCCTCCTCATTAAAGTTTCACATAAAAGCTGCTGAAGATGTTTTCTTCTCTTCCAGGAGGAAGAGGGAAAGATTTCCACCTGAGACGAAGCAGGCCTGTGTGGACACACTCTCATGATCCCTCACCTGTCAATTATTTCTATTCTTCTCTAACATGATGTAACCTCACACCTGAGCAGCAGCACTGGGCCTGCAGGGATGACCTCCAGAAAAACTCTTAGAGAACTTGGACTGGAATTATTTTCCAAAAATTATGAAGCTAGTCAGAAAAAAGCTGCTGGTATGATAAAGTGTTTTCATATTACTGTAACGGAGGTCAGGGAGGGCTCGTGTTTCTGTGATGTACCTGCAGCTCATTACTCAGTGTTCAAAAACTGTTATATGAATATTACAGATATGCATTTACTGAATGTATCTGCTGGTATAGGAACATTAAATCCAATGTTATTTGAGCCAGAAAAATACACAAAACATTCATGAGGAGTGATACAACCTGAACTCCACGTTCAACACCACAGACTGTATTTAAAAGATGGTTTGTGAAGTCTTGTTGGGCAATGAAGAGACACTTGCTCACACAGTCTATGCTCACAACACAAACCTCAGTTAGAAAGCAGACTGAGAATGATGTGCACAGCTGTCATGAATATCTGGATATTTCTCCAAAACAGTTCAAATATGAAGCAGACTTCAGCGTGCTCTTCATGCACACGTCCCTCTGCACCCGTGGGTTCATCAGAGGTTTAACACATTTTCTGAAAAGAGCTCCCCATCAACAACACACACACACACACACACACACACACACACACACACAGAATTCAGCTGTTTGTTGTGTGGGTATCCAGGTTTCAGTTCAGGGGTGTGGCTCGTACACCTGAAGTCCGTCACCGTGCTTCGGTTTGCCGCGTGGCTACACAAACCATGACTTTACACCCCGTTAGAGAGTTTGTGTTTGTAAAAGTTTTATGGAACCATGCTGATGCCTTCCTGTAGATTCTGGGCTGAACTGCACTGCAGGCTCATCTCTCTGTGAATCAGCCCGGGGTTTGTTAACCAGATGGATGGTGAACTGTGTGTGATCGCTGTGCGTGCACACAGCTGCTGACCCATGTTAAAAATGAAGAGCGACCCTTTGCCACCAGTCGGAGCCTGAAATAGGAGGAAGCGCACATCGCTTCCTCCTCCATCAGCAGGAAATACAGACGCTGTGTCTGCAGGATAAACACCTCACAGTCGTCCTAAACCGGCAGCAGAAAGGCTTTTCACACTCTGCTCACTCTCACACATTCACAGGTATGTTGGAGTAAAAACCTCCACCTGTGCTGACAGGCACGCAGACAGTCCTCAAATCATCTCTAATCCACAGCTGTGTGTGTGTGTGTGTGTGTGTGTGTGTGTGTGTGTGTGTACACTTGTAGTGCAACAGGCACAGTGAGCAGACTCAGCGCTGCACTATCAGCGCAGGGTGAAGCAGCCTCAGAGTTCCTTCTCTGCAAGGATTACCTCAGCTGATTGTGCTGTTTGTGTGGAGGCGGAGTGCGGCGTGCAGCACAGAGCGATGAGATCAGTGCGGATTTCACCCTTTGCTGAAATTCTCTCTTTTGAACATGGACCTCATTTTGGAACATGGAACCTTGTCGTGTTCTAGAAATCGACGGTTTTATTAAAAATCACCAAAGTTTCAAATAATAAGTAATCTCTGTGAGCCACGTGCTCAGGTTGTAGGGCACCGCAGCCCCACCCACCTGCTGTTAAAACCTTCTGTCTGTGAGGGGCAGCCAATCAGAAGACAGCTGGCATAAAGGTGGAGGAGCCAAAACTGCTTGTTTCAGAGAGATGAGTGACTGAGGGGCTGCAGTAATGCAGCATCACATA